>NW_017253364.1:1231007-1451375 GCF_001642045.1 Paraphaeosphaeria sporulosa | reverse complement strand
GCGGTCACCGAGAATTAATTAATTCTGAAGCACTACTAGGGTCGCTTCGGGGGAATGTACAGATAGATAGACGTTGCTCCGAGCCTGTGCAACGAGCGTGAGTGTGCTGACAGCTGCATTCTTTTTGTGATTGGTTTCTTCGGTATTTTCTCGATCGGTGATTGGATAGAATGAAGAACGCCTACAGGTAGCACTAACCCCAGTATGCTACGGAACACTCGCTCAGCCGTTTCTCAGCGAAAAGGTTGCATTTGGCCCCAATCTGCTGCGGATGACGGAGTCTGCATATCTGCTTTTACGCGATCCGTGTCGTGTATGCAGCGGCTGCAATTTTGCCGAAAATGAACGCCAAGTTTCTTCGCCACTCAAGCTTATAGCTTACTCTCGGATTATCCGAGTTTAGTCATAAAATACAGACCTTCTGCAAAAGTAATATACTCTATACATTCCAAAACTTACCTTCGATGGCAATTCGCATATTGTTGGACTTACCTCTTCATGATCAAAATGGCGCCCCAATCCGAGAACCAGATGCTTGATCTTGCCAGGAGTATACTGTCCATCACCGGAGACATCGTCAAAGAATTGGAAACGACGGGAGTGCCAGTGCCACATTTCGCACCAGAGTCTTCGGATGTTCCCATCACAGATTCATATATACGCCTCCGGAATAGCCTCAATGATGCTGCTGGAGATCTTTTGCTTCTAGTGAACGGGCCCCAGGCGCACACTCGACAACTTCTCGCCTCTCACCATGACTTGGCCGCTTATCAGATAGCTTTTGCGTACGGCGTGTTCGCCGCTGTACCCGAAGGCTCTCCCATCACTATTACGAAACTCGCTCAGAGCGTTGGCCTCCCTGACGATATACTGAGGCGGGTCCTGTATGTTTTGTGCACTCAGAGGGTATTCGAGGAAATCGAAAAGGACGTATTCGTGCACACACACGGGAGTGTTGTGTTTGCAAGAGATCCACAGCTCCGAGCGGCTGCAGAGTATCAACTTGAAGAATTTTTGAAGGCAGCGGGAAGCGCTACCACAGCGCTGAGAAATGGTAGCCAAAGCCCATTCCATGAAGCATTCGGGATGCCTCTTTTCCAATATTACACGGAGAACCCGAACCTGGGCGCTCGCTTTGCGTCTGCGATGGCTGGAATTGCGAAATGTGAGTGTCAAGATTGCTCCGTAAAGGCACCTGTATTGACTAGGTAATCAGTGGATCGCCAAACGTCTGAGATATGGAATGGATATTCATGGTCTGATCTTGGGGATAAGCAGGTAGTTGACATAGGCGGCGGAAGTGGTCACGTCAGCATTGCTCTAGCGGATGTACGTCTGAGAAACCAAGGAGCCTGTTCAAGCAGCATCATACTGACCCAATCAGAAATATCCCAACTTGAACATTACTGTACAAGATGGTAATCCCGCCATGTTTGCTCACACATCCAAACAAGAATCAGGACCAGTGAAAGAGGGCCGTGTGAAATTCATACAGCACAATTTCTTCAATCCGCAGCCGATTAAAGGTGCAGGCGTCTACCTACTTCGGCAGATCACTCATAATTGGAGCGATGCCGACTGCGTCAAGATTTTGCGAGCCATCGTACCAGTCTTAGAACCGAGTACTTCGCTGCTGATTAACGATACAATCATGCCAGAACACGGGGCGCGTACTCGGTACGAAGAGAGAAGCTTGAGGCAAGTTGACATGATGATGTTCGTTGCTTTAGGCGCTAAGCAGCGCACTTTGCAAGATTTCAGAAACCTTTTACACGCGGCGGATCCACGATTACAGGTATGCCGCACTAGTCAATAAATCTCTTTTAAGCTAACAAATTGCAGATGACGAGAGTCCATGCTGAAGGGTCTATGGGTCTTATCGAGGTGCAGCTGGGAAATAGATGACGGAATGACTAAGACACTTTATCAGAGTAGATTAGTATAGGGTTTCGTAAGGGCTGATATATTTTGAAACAACACATAATCACTCCATGTCTGTAAATTGGACCGGTGCCTGATACTGTTTAGATTCACCCAAAGGGGAATCTAGACCGTACTTATCATCCAATCCGTGATGTAATCTGACATTAGCCCTAAGCTGCTTTGATCATAAATTGCTCTGTGCTCTCCGTACTATTGCATATCACGGATCCCACTGTCAGAACAGTCTGCGTCCTTCGGGATTTTCACTAACGCCCAAGCTTTTCCTAACATGACAAGCAACATACGGGAAGGACCCGTCGGGTCGTCTTCTATACCAGAGCCAGTAGCAATTGTAGGTATTGGTAAGTGGCGTATATCGAAGTCTTGGGGATACTATCACTAATTTTTGGTAAGGTTGTCGACTGCCTGGCAATGTCTCGAACCCTTCACAGTTATGGGATCTCCTAATGTCGAAAGGAAATGGATGGCGCGAATTCACGCCCGACAGAATCAACATCGATGGTTACTACCACCCCAATAGCAATAGACCTGGAAGTCTACATACGCGGGGGGCTAATCTTCTCGCCGAAGATCCCCGGCTATTTGATCACAGATTTTTCGGTGTTAAAGATTCCGAGATACGGACTATGGATCCCAATCAACGCAAGATGTTGGAAGTTGCATACGAAGCATTCGAGAGTGCAGCCGAGCCATGGGAGAGTTTCTCAGGTTCTAAAACTGGAGTCTTTGTTGGCAACTTCAATACAGACTATCAGATGAATCATGTTTATGATATCGACTTCATACAGCCTTATGCAGCCACGGGCACTAGCGCAAGTATCCTAAGCAATAGGATAAATCACGTCTTTAATCTACGT
Organism: Paraphaeosphaeria sporulosa; assembly: GCF_001642045.1. Lineage (NCBI taxonomy): Eukaryota > Fungi > Ascomycota > Dothideomycetes > Pleosporales > Didymosphaeriaceae > Paraphaeosphaeria > Paraphaeosphaeria sporulosa. The sequence continues at coordinate 1,448,574 of NW_017253364.1, read as the reverse complement.
GGTCCAAGGTTGGTGCCTAGCCCGAGAGTATGAGCACTTCTGACTGATGTATAGCGTTACTTTAGACACAGCATGCTCATCGTCCATGTACGCATTACACATGGCTGTTAACGCGATTCGAAACAGAGACTGCGACGCCGCAATAGTCGGAGGGAGTAATCTAATTCTTTCACCAGAAGCACAAGAATTAACAAAGTCTCTCGGCGCGCTTTCGGAGACTTCGACTTGTCATACGTTTGATACATCAGCTGATGGTTATGGAAGAGCAGAAGGATTCGGCGCATTATACCTGAAACGATACTCGGAGGCAGTGCAGGGGGAGTACCCTATCAGAGCTGTGATCAGAGGTACTGCGATAAATTCGTAAGCAAGCTTCTTTCAACTATTGAGGCCCTTACTTATGTAATCATGTAGAAATGGAAAGACGGCTGGAATAACACATCCTGGAGTGGAAGGACAGGAGGCACTCATACGGCAAGCATATGAGAATGCGAATTTATCACCTCAGAGTACCGGCTACTTTGAGTGTCACGGAACTGGAACTCCTGTGGGCGACCCCGTCGAGGTAGCTGCCATTGGTCGAGTTTTCGCCTCCACTCGAGTCAGCCCGCTGTTGGTCGGATCCGTCAAAACCAATCTTGGTCACAGCGAAAGTGCAAGCGGCATCACCGGCGTCATCAAATGTGTACTTGCTCTTGAGAACGATTGTATACCACCTACGACGGGAGTCACTACATTAAACCCTGCTATTGACTTTGAATCTGCACAGGTAGAGGTTGTCACCGAACCTACTCGCTGGCCAGCGGGTTTACTCAGACGGGCCAGTGTGAACTCCTTCGGCTACGGTGGTGCCAATGCCCACTGTATCCTAGATCACCCGGACATTCTGAAGAAGGATATTATTGCCTCTGTTGTTCCAAATGGCAACCAGCATATTACGAATTCCACGAATGGATATTGTACTTCGGACTCGTTATACTCCAGCCAAATTCCGACCTTCAGATCGTCTAGGCTCAACCCTGTCAACGGTATCAACGGCGATGAATCTTCAAGCGCGAATAATGCTGTTCAAACTAAGCTGGAAGTCGATGAAGTTATCTCTTCGAGCCTGCTGCGATCAGAGAGCCACCCTCAACCCAACGTGGAGGGAATAGAACGACGATTTCTAGTATTGCCTTTCTCAGGTCATGACGAGTGCGCCCTAATGAAAAATATGCGCATCTTGAAGCCTATAATCCCTCAACACCGACTACTAGACACCGCACATACGCTCGCACGTAGGACAAAATTTCGTTTCAGGTCATACCAGGTTGTGGACACTCGGGCCGCTTCGGAAACATATCAGCCAGAGGGCGCAGTATCTCGTCAATGCGAAGGCTCAAAGGTCCCTCGCTTGGCTTTCGTGTTCACAGGTCAAGGCGCTCAATGGCAGACCATGGGAAGAGCACTGCTTGCGTTTGAGGCATTTCGTTCGTCAATATCAGCCCAAAACGACATCATATGCAGCCTCTCCAATAAACCGCCATGGACGATTACTGAATTCTTCTACGGAGACACGGAGTACTCTATACAAGACGCTGAAGTTTCGCAAACCATATGTACGTCGTTGCAAATTGCTATTGTAGACCTTCTCCACTCTTGGTCTATCACACCCCATGCGGTCGTGGGTCACTCCTCCGGTGAAATAGCGGCAGCATACTCCTCTGGTTTCATTTCTAGAGTGGAGGCAGTAGTAATTGCATTTTTCCGAGGACAGGCAATCGCAAAAAATAGAAGCGCCGGCTTAATGCTAGCGGTTGGGCTATCGGAACTGGAGTGTCAGTCATTGATTGCAGGTCAAGAAGATTTTATAAAGATTGCGGCAGTAAACTCACCTTCCAGCGTCACATTGTCAGGTGACAAATCCCATATAGAAGATATACACTTAAAGCTACAGGCACAGGGTATATTCTCAAGAATCCTCAAGACTGGTGGGAACGCATATCACTCCCATCACATGAAGGCTGTGGGGGAGAAATACGAAATGCACCTGAGACACGCTTTGGAAGAAGTCAAAGAAAGATACCCAGAAGCAGTGGCAACGAATCTGTCTCGAAAAACTTGGATCTCTTCTGTGGCTCCTGATAAACCGATAGAACTGAAAATCGATGCTAAGTATTGGCGCCAGAATCTCGAAGCATCTGTACAGTTCTCACGGGCAGTGTCCAGAATGCTCACTGGCGCAAGAGCTTCAGTAGACATTCTAGTTGAGATCGGTCCCCACTCTGCGCTTCAGGGTCCTCTCAAACAGATCATCACTACAGAATATCTTGGAGCGACTCTTGAACTACCACAGTACTTACCATCACTAAAGAGATTCGAGAACGAGGAGAAGAGTCTGATGAATCTCTGCGGAAACCTCTTCTGCAGCGACTACCCTGTGGACATCATGCGAGTCAATGCGAGAGAAATACCAGATAAAACGAGTACTCAATACGACATGGGTTCCGTCCGTATCGACTTACCGACATATCAATACAGCTACGGAGCTGTGGTCTCCCATGAGACACGCATATCACGCGAAATCAGACAAAGGAAGTTCTTGCGTCATGATCTCATTGGCTACTTGCAACCTGGTTGCGCCAAACGCAGACCTTCCTGGCGTAACGTCTTGCGGCTTAAGGATGTTTCCTGGTTGAACGACCACAAACTACTCCCCAACCCAGTGCTTCCAGGATCAGCGTACGTATGTATGGCAATTGAAGCTCTGTCGCAGTACGTCTCGGGCCAGCCCAAGATACCCAGCAAGCATTCCTTCAAGCTCCGCAACGTACTCATTAGGTCAGCTTTACAGATACCCGAGAATGACACCGGAGTCGAGGTCTTGACGAACCTACAAGCTTCATCAGGTAGCCCAAAATGGCATGAATTCCAAGTTTCCTCAGTATCCCAGGAGGGTACATGGACAGAACATGCTTCGGGTCTGATATCTATCTCATCAGCAGTTTCTACTCCAACGCGTCGTTTGGACGAAGGGATAAATCAACGATTCATCGACGTCCCAAATTGGTACTCCCATTTCACTCAAGCCGGACTCGGGTATGGTCCAGCATTCTCCAAGATGCTCGATCTTACGTCGGATCCGTATAAAAATGTCGCTCGCGCGAAAATTCATCTAAATCCGGCACAGGCCTACTTCACGCAAGGACCCGAGTCACCCTATATGGTTCATCCCGCCTCATTGGATATTTGTCACCAACTCTCGCTTATCGCCGCTCATGGAGGCCAAACGGATCGGTTCAAGACTGCATTCGTGCCCGTAGCCATAGAAGAAATGGTCGTATGGCCAGGAGTAAGACCGCAGCAAGAGTGGGGATATTGCATTGCAAAAGGTCAAATAACAGGACTACGTGGTGCGCATGCCAGCTACCAAATATTCGCCGAAGATGGGACTCCCATTGCTGAGACGACCAACCTGAAATGCGTTTCCTACGACGGAGGTGTGGCCATTGAGAAGCCTGAAACGCACGAGTATCTACGATTGGCATGGAAACCAGACATCTCCAGTCTCTCAAATAATCAGGCCAACAAGCTTTTCCCACCTCCAATACCTGGAGCTGCAGTCCAAGGAACATTTGAAGAGATGGACCGATTAGCTATGTACATGATTATGGGACTACAAGAGAGATACGGCGCTTTGAGGCCCAGCTCGCCTCATTTACAACGCTTTCTGAAATGGATCAACAAGTGCAGCGCCATTGAGTCATCATTTGCGGATGCTGTACGCTCCATGACCAGCGCTGAACGACAACATGAAATCAACGCCATTGTTTCGAAACTCTCTGACGTCGTAGATGTTGAGATCGCAAACCGCATGTTCACAGAGATGGACGATATCATGGCTGAGATGAGAACAGGGCTCGAAGTTGCATTGAGAGACGGCATCCTCAGGAAAGTCTACACAGCTGGCTTCGGTATCTCGGTCGCGTATAGACAACTGTCGAATGTCCTAGACCTACTTGGTCATTCCAATCCAAACATGGACATACTTGAAGTTGGAGCCGGCACCGGTGCCGCGACCAACATTGCCATCAGTACACTCGCACCGGATAGAAGCCCGAAACGGTACGGCTCGTACACGTTCACTGACGTATCCAGCGGCTTTATTCACTCGGCGCGAGCTGAGTTCTCTCGATGTAAGAATATGAGCTTCAGCGTCTTTGACATGAACAGCGCGCCTCATGAGCAGGGATTCGATATGAAATATGATGTGATCATAGCATCAGAGTGTGTGCATGCTACGCCAGACGTAGAATGTGCCTTACGCAACATCCGATTACTTCTGAAACCAAATGGCAAATTGATTTTGCTGGAGACAACAAGACCTCTTTTTGGAACAAACATCATTTATGGGACATTCACAGATTGGTGGAGCGAGGATGAAGAGAGAGATACGCCCTTCTTGGCAACAGCAGAGTGGAATGAGGCACTTCAAGCGAGCAGATTCTCGGGCGTTGACTTCGAGTTGAGTGATTATGAAGCGCCTTATGGGATCGTTTCAACAATTGTTACGACGGCGACCGAACTTCCAGAGATCGATGGATCTTGCAGTTTGAAGACCGAGGTATATGTGGTTCACCGAGGAGTGGCTAGTGAAGCACACCAGGCTATTTCGGCTCAGCTACAACAACAAGGGCTGACGCCAGTCTTGCATTCGTTCGGCGGCAGTATTCCCCCATCTTCGCGAATAATCCTTTGCCTGGACAACGACCGATACAGCGTCGCCGACGCAAGCGAGCAAGAATTCCTCCAATTGAAGTCCACTATACGAAGTGCGAGGTCCGCCCTCTGGCTGGTCATTGGGGATACCTTGCAGGGAAATACTCCGAGATCTGCGACCACAGTCGGCCTCGTTCGCATGCTCACAACCGAGAACCCCGAAGCTAGTCACGGAATCATCTTGCTGGAAAGGTCTCTCGACCTGAATACCGATCCCGAGCTACTACCAGAGATCATTCGCAGAGAAAGGCTCATTCATCTTAATGATTTCGAGCGCGAGCTTGCGGTCAAAGATGGGATTGTCTACACAAGCCGCCTCATATTCGATGAGGAGCTCAATGTTGAATACCGAAAACGATACAACTCGCAACAAGAGACTGCTCTGGAACCCATGGGCAGCCATGCAGCTCTGAGCGCCCACTTTTCTAAGCCGGGTCTCATCAGCTCTCTAGTCTTCCAATCAGATGAGAGCATGCTCGAGCCGCTTCAGCCTGACTATATCGAAATCCGTACAGCCGCAATTGGTTTGAACTGGAAGGATCTTGCGACTTCTACTGGGAAAATCGACATGGACACATTGAGCTCCGAGTGCTCTGGCATCATCACTAAAAGCGGAAGCGCTGTTCAAGGCTTGAAGCCTGGTGATCGTATCTATGGGTTGGCTTGGGCTAAGTTCGGAACCACTATTCGGCTTCCCGCGGGATTCGCCCAGAAGATGAGGCCTGAAGATTGCTTCGAGGAAATGGCGGGTGTTCCTATCGTTTTTTGCACCGCGCACTACGGGCTTAACCACCTAGCACGGCTGGAAGCCGGAGAGCGCGTACTCATACAAGGAGCCACAGGAGGTGTCGGTCTTGCCGCAATCCAGGTCGCTAGGAGCATCGGAGCAGATATCTATGTTACGGCAGGAAACCAAGCCAAGGTCGATTTCCTTCATGAACAAATCGGACTCGAAAAAGAGCGCATATTGTCATCCAGGAACGAGGATGACTTGCTGCGGATTCCAAGTATCACAGACGGTCGGGGATTTGACGTTATTCTCAGCACATCCACAGGGAGCATGATGCACGAATCTTGGAGACATTTGGCACCGCGAGGGCGGTTCATAGATGTTGGAAGAGTAGATGTACAGAATGGTGCCACGTTGTCCATGGAGGTCTTCAGGAGGAACGCATTATACGCTTCTTTTGATCTGAGCATTATGGCTCGTCAAGATGCAGACTTCTGCTCTAGGTATTCTTTTCCTTTATCAATAAGCCTTTATCCTCCATTGCTAACATCTGTAGATTGATGGGCGAGGTGAACGAGATGATTACCACCGGGGTTCTGCACCCTATTTCTCCAGTCAAAACGTTCGATATCTCGGAGCTAGAATCAGCGTTGATGTACTTTTCGCAAGGCAAACATATAGGTAAGGTAGCGGTGACATACACAGTTGAGGAAGCCCCACTGAAGGTAAGCATGCTTTTCCGTTCTCCGAGAGAGAAGCTAATGTCTGATAGATCATTCCTCACAAACCTTCGGCTAGATTCGACCCTGATAGTGTCTACATCCTCGTGGGCGGAGCCGGAGGATTTGGCTTGGGGATCTTACAGATGATGGCCACGCGCGGTGCTCGACACTTGGAGATCTGGTCTCGTTCAGGAGTCCCTACGCCCGAGGCAGTCAACATCCTCAACGAACTGGCACAGAGCGGAATCAACGTCTCGGTAGTGAAGTGCGACATCACCGATGCCTCCTCTGTGGATGCATCCATGTCCAACATATCGCTCCCCATCAAAGGCATCATCCACGCCGCTGTCACCTTCTGCGATCACGCGTTCGAAGTCCTCACCTACGCAGACTGGACACTCGGCCTCTCCGCCAAAGTCACTGGCACTCAAAACCTCCACGAAGCGACCCTCAAGTACAACCTCAATCTTGACTTTTTTATCATGACAAGTAGCTATGAGGCTGTAGTTGCATTGCCTACGCAGGCTACATACTGCGCCGCAAATTCTTTCCAAGATGCCTTCGCACGGTATCGTCGGTCACTGGGTCTACCCGCATGCGCCATTGCCGTGGGCCTGATCACCGAGATTGGATATGTTGGGCAGGTAGATATCACGAGGAACATGATTGATCGAAACAATCTCTACGGAACGGGGGAGTTGGGTATCCTAAGACTGCTGGAAGCCGCATTCCTGGACGCCCCGCTGCCAAAGCATGATGGCAACGCCATATCTTGCCCCTGGAGACGCTTCGATCCGCTAGCCGAGGCCCAGATCACGACTTGTCTCGAGCCTACCAAGCTGGCCGCGATGCTGGATAAGAACGGTACGAATAGGGGTGTCCCGCGCTGGATGGGGGACAAGAAGTTCTCACACATCGTACGCGCTACAGAGGATCAGCGATCTGGGAACAGTACGTCGACACTAGTAGAAGCTGTAGTGTCCAAGGTCTTCGAAGAGGTTCAGGTAGCCCTCCGCTCCGGAAATGCTGATGATGGCCGCAAATTAGTGATTGCCGCTACCAAGGATAAAATGTCAGGGCTTCTGGGCATTCCCGTGGGGACCATCCAGGAGAACAAATCGGTGGCGGAGTACGGAGTCGACAGTCTGATAGCAGTGGAGCTGCGGAACTGGTTCCTGACCACGTTCAAAACTGCGATCCCGTTGCTGAGATTGCTTGATGAGAGTTTGTCGATTGCGGAGCAGGCTGAATGGATTGTGCAAGGGATTCATTCGGGGGATAGCAAGTAGGGGCTATGCGACTCATCGCATTACTGTAGTGTAAATTGCTACGGAACACAGGTCCTGCGTTGCCACTAGGATGTTTAGCTCTTTCGTTGAATTCTTCAGTAGAGTCGTTTCATGTGCGCAAGAAGCCATTTGAGAGAATATTTTATGCTTACGCTCTGTAGGAGGCAAACTAGGATGGCGTAAGATGCTTTTCGTTAACTCCGACGTACTTAATCTTGTCTCTATAGCGCCCGCCGTCCCGCCGGCCAAGATCGAAATTCCCCAAATCAGCTGCTGATATTGTTAAGGTGTGCTCGTGTACTCAGCAACTACAGTTTCGGGAAACGATTTCCTAGCGGGACCTGGTAGGGCAGAGGCGAAGGCACGTCCTGCGGTTCGTATGGGCGTGACCCACACTTCAACCAAGTACAATATTGGATCCAACAAAATTGCCTGATCACACAGCTGAACAATGCAGCCTAGCAAGAAATAGGTATCTTACCCGCTCTGCAGCATGCGTATTCCTCGCTAGCTTTCTTACACCAAACTACAATCACCGACTCCGGCCAAAACAAGGACGCAGGCGAAAAGTGGAACAGGATCCTCTACACCAGCAAGGCCTGACTCAACTCACAAGAGGAGGAGCCAGCTCACGGCGTAGAGGAGGCTAAGTTAAGCCAATGACGAATAGATGCGCCGACGGAATCACAAGGAAGCCGCCGGGGACAGAAGCGAGGCTAGGTGAGAACTAGGTCCCAAATATGGTATTCGCGCAGTGATGCAGCAAGTTCTAGTTAAGCCTTCAATCGAAGTTTACAAATTCTATACACAAAGACCAGAATAAGAAAAGAAAAATCTATTTCAGGGCAATCACTGGTAGACCCACTAATTTACCGATGCGATTTGTGATTTGATGACGACAAACCCAAAATGTGCGTCTATATATACACGGATAAACCAATTCCTCGCTCCAAATATGCATCGACGCTGTGTGAATCCTCTCCACCTAAGTGCTCCTCAGCGTGTTGACGTTTGTGGACCCACCACCTTTAGGTAGCGAGCCTCACACGCGTTCCTCCACAACCCCATCGAACGAGGAGCTGATTCCCCTTGCGTGGAAGCGGTGCTCAGCCTTTCTTTTTAGCTACTCCTAGCTATTTGGGCAGCACATCGACATCGATTTGCATGTATATTGGCTATCTTCATGTCTTGCTGGAACCTGCAAGGGTATAGGGGTGACTGAAAAGGGCGTCATTCGACTCGTCTACCTGGTCGCTTTCCTTGTGCCAGGGGTTTTCAACGCGCAGTATCGTGTCGATTCTGCAAAGGGAAGCGGGCCGCGCAAGATCGATGATCGGATTGAGGTAGATGCTGGGCACAGCCCCTTTGACAGCAGGCCTGAGGGGACGGCTACCACGTTGACCGAAGAAGCGGAAAGGAGTATGTGAGTAGAAAAGTGGGGCTGCATGGCTGCTTACCAATGCATTCTTACTACCATGCACTTCGGATCCGATGTCCATGGCTTCTGACCCAACCTACGAATCCTTCTCATGGGCAATAAATTGGTGCCGACATGCCCCGACAAGCAGCTCCAAAACGGACACAGTTCTCCAGCTGCGATGCGTGCCGGCTCTCCCGCGTGGCGTGCGATGGGTCGAAAGCAGTGCAACGTGCCGGAGGCGGACCATGCTCGAGATGTCAGAGGAAAGATCAGCCTTGTACTTTTGAAGTGAGCAGCTCCATTATCTTGACGTTGTATATACGTTGTATTGTTTTGCGGATACGTGAGCTTGCTGCATGCGTTCGGATCCGAGATGGTGTGGCTCAGGAGCGCTTGGGAACTGTGATTGTGAATTTTGGCAATGCTTACGATACCGTACAGTGGATGAAGCATGCGAGAGCAAAGAAGTGCAGTAATCTGCCAAGTCGAAATTCTTTATCGCATGACAACCCATTACATCCTGAGGGCGCTGGTGAGCGGACCCTACCTCGGCCTGCACTCGCTCGAGTGGCGCAAGGACGCCGCAGTCGGAACCGACAGAGTAGTCCCGAATTCCTAGCCTACCAAACCTCAACGCCCAGCGGCGATGGCGGTCGAAATCAAGCAAACATTCTTGCTTCGACGGGTTCGAGTCGCACAGACACTGAGGACCACTTAGCAGCTCGACCTCCGCATCTTGGGCTCCCTGGAGAAGCTTTGACGTCGTGGGCAGAAAGCATTTTCCAGTACGGCTTCGAAGCGAATTTCGGTCTGCTGCTTGGTCGGTATGGGTGCCCATTCGTGTGAGTAATCCCTGCGATGATTGGAGTGGAGTCTAATTCAGTATCAATCAGAGATGACCCAAACAGCGGACTCAATACTCCCTTGTCAGAATTGATGAGAAGGCTTGATGTGGAACATCGCTTTGAAGAGGCGTGGATGCCGATGGCCACGACTGCAACTGGTCCGCCGGCGGCTTCGACGAGTAACGTAATTGAAAACCACTCATCAAGTCCTCCCTGCCGCCCTTCATCCCCGGTCGAAAAAGTCCTGGACCGAGCGATCTTAGCCTTCACTGCGCGTTGGCTTCCATTGGGCCCGGGAGCGACCGAACCTGATGAGATTGCGGCGACCAGTTGGCGAAGCTCAAGATCTGATATGGTTGCGCTGCTCAACCAAGTCTCGTATCGGTCGGTGCTCTCACTGTATTTGTTCGCTCAAACGCCCGTACCAGCGGGTATATGCGAAGAGGAAGAGCTTTCGGGCATCACAGGGCCAGTCTGCATGCACACAGCTCTGATGCACATCCAAAAGCTACGGCAGCGGTGCGATCCAGGCAAGTCATCTTGAAAGTCAAATGGAATACAGGCGCTCATTGGATGTCAGTTAAAAAAGGTCTGCTGAATATCACGCAGACGTTCCTGGATCTCGAGAGCAGGGCGTATTGGGCCGCAGTTATGTGGGACACATCCGATGCGATGACCAGTGACATGCGCACGCTGCTGACGTCGGGCCTAAATGGCGCCTGCAGCGAGCCTGCGTGGCGGCTGTCCAAAGCCTTTCTTGTCGGCTCGTTCGGCCCTGCGACCGAGGAGTGGTGTGTAAACGGGGCTGAAGTCACGGATGAGCGTGCCTCCCAAATCATCGGGGCAGCGTCCGTCTGCCAGACGCTCATGTGGAAGAGCATTACGTCCGTCAAGGAGGCGTTGCGCGAGGGAGTCGACGAAGAGACGGTCCTTTGGGTATGGGGATCGCTCCAGGAAACCATGGTCATCTTCAAGAAATCCGTCCAGCCTCCACTTTCGGGATGCGAGAGACGGATTCACTTTCTCAGCCAGCGGAATCGATTCGGTTGGTTTCAAATCACGCTACAATATTGCATTGGCGTGATGGTTCTTGTCGAAGCACTTCAAGTCGCAAAACGCTCCGATCTTGCGCAGCAGCTGCATGAAATACGAAAACAAGTCGAACACGACTCGTTCGCCATCCTCAAGTTCGGGACAGACAACATCTACCACATGCCAACGCGAGGTATCGCCGAGTCGGATGGCGATTCGACACCAGCAACGCAGTCGCTGAAGTTGTCGTTCATAGCGCTGTACGCGTTTCCGCACCTTGTCGTCACTCTGGCGCAGCTGTTGGGCCGAGTCGCGGTGCGGAAGCGTCACACAGGCGAGGTAGACAGTGCTGCTTTCGCCCACCTGTCGTCGATGGTGATGGACTCGCTTGAGCAGCTGCCAAAGAGCTCGAGGGCTGCGAGGGCTGCCATACGAGGCTTGGAAGCCACTGTCGGCGAGGCCATGGACTAGCGCTGTGGAGGAGCGCTTCCGGCCATGCCAACGTCCCCGCTGATGTCGTTCCTTTGCTCCCTCAAGCAGGCGGCTGGGACGTGTACACGGTAGAGGCAGAGCGCGTGCTGACGCGTGCTACGGCGAGGTCCAGACGGAAACAGCAGCTGCGTGAGGGAACAGGCAGCCGGAAATAACAATGCGGGCGGAAGGCGCTCGCTTAGCGGGGAGAAGAGCCGAAGTAGTGTCGTCTACACATGCACAACATCAATCCGAACCGTCGTCTCCTGTGGCGCGGAGCGGGCGCGTGCCTCGCGACACTGGGCCGGCATGCGGATGGGAGCGGCTCAGGTCTAGGCGCCGTCTTATCCATGAGCGCTGGCGAGCCTGGACATGGCTGGCCACGCCTTGCGTGAAGGCAGTCGTCACTGCCGTGGAGGATGTGCATGTCACATGCTGTCTCGACGCTGCAAGGCGCGTGCTCCTGCGCGTCGGGCGCCTGTCGTCAGTGACAGGCTTTCATCTGGCCGCAAGCCCGCGCATCCGCAAACTAGGTCGAATGCAACCGACGGGCGGCAACAAGGCCACGGCTGTCTTTGGAGCTTGCGGTCTGGGCGGGGGGCGTTCGAGGCCGCAGCTGGGGCCGGCTCGCTAATCTCAGACGGCCCGTCTCGACTGCAGCCCTACCCACGGCGTGAAAGAGTCAGGTCGGCGCAATGCTAGCCTCGCTCTCGCGGTTTCGTCTGCGCGTCCACTGCACACACATGCGGGCGGCAGCGGTGCTTCCTCGACGAACGCTCTCGCCCGTCTGCCGCCCAAGCCCATGCACGACCCCAACACGCCGCCGCCAGACGAGCTGGCGCGGGAGCTGGAGCATCGTCCTGGCCCCGCGCCGCCCCCCCAAGGCGATGGGGGCGACCAGCGCGACTGGACGCTCGACCTCCCCGACACGCCGCATGTGCGCTTCTTCCGCGAGACCGACTGGGCCAGGAGCCCGCTGGGCCCGCTGGGCACCTGGGACGCGACGCTGCGGCTGTTCACGCGCATGGTCTTCGCCGATTCGCGCGCCGCGTGCATCTGGTGGTGCGATGCCCAACCCGCCTCAACTGCGCGCCGCAGCGGCTGACAGCACAGGGGCGACTCGTACACGGCCATCTACAACGAGACGTATGCGCCGCTCGCGGCTGCCGTGCATCCCAAGCTGTGAGCAGCCCTCGCCCGCCCGTGCTGCTCGCGCAGCCGCTGACCAAGTCCCAGCATGGCATCATCCTTCTGGGACTGCTATCCAGAGCTGTGGCCGACCATCAAGCCCTTCTTCGACAGGTGCCGCGACGCCGGCGTCGGCCTGGACTATTCGCCCGAGCATGCCCTCATCGTCGAGCGCAAAGGGTGGCCCGAGGAGTGAGTCTTGCATCGCAGTCGTGGGCGCCTTCTCTGACAGTCCAGGGCTTTCTTCAACGGCAACTTCGTCCCAATCGGCGACGGGCCCACCAACCAACCCCAGGGCTACTACAACTCGCTCTTCGAAGTTACGAGCCAGCGCCTGTCCGACCGCCGCACCATGCTTCTCAACCGCCTCGCCTCGCAGGCCGACTTCGAACCCGACGCCGCCTGCTGCCACATCCTAGACACGCTCGCCACCGACCCCAACGACCTGCCACTTGCCATGTTGTACGAGGTGGACGATGATGACGACTCCGCACCAGACGTGCTGCGGCTCCGCGGGCATTATGGGTTACCACCAGGCCACAACTTGATCGTGGACAAGCATGGAATCGATAGCAACCAAGGGCTCATTCCCGAGTGTCGACGTGCAGGGTCCGACATCCTGACCATCGACTACGACGAGCGCTTCGATTCGGCGTCGTGGGCCGGATTCGGTTCTCCCTCGAAAAAGATCGGCATCCTGCCCATCACTAGCGGGTCCCGAGTGTCTGGCTACCTCGTCGTGGGGACAAATCCCCGTCGACCCTTTGATGACGCATGCCTACAGTTTTTGAAAGATGTTGGACGCGCTGTATCGAGCATCATGAACCTCGCATTCAGCGCTGTCAAGACAAGGGAGCGCCAACGGAAGCTCGAAGACGATCTGGCCTTCAGTGACATGAAATTGCGCCATCTCATCGAACATGCATCGGTCGGCATGATTCACATGGGTCTCGATGGGAAAATCATCTGGGCCAACGACCAATACTACGCACTGTCGGGCATGACAGCAGAAGAGCATTTGGAGCTAGTCAGTTTTTGGGACGTCTACGTCGAGGAAGATCTGCCTAAAGCGCAGGAGGCTTGGGCGACCCTACAGTCGGGCGTCAATCACGTGAGCATAGAGATGCGACTGAAGCGTCTTTTTACTGCACCAAATGGCGACGCGGAGCCCGCCCAGCTCCAGATTCTAGCCTTTCCTTACCGCGAGGGAGAAACGGTTCGATCCCTTATGGCATGCACTACGGATATCTCAAGACTCAAGTGGGCGGAGAACTTCCAGGCACGGTTGGCCGCCGAAGCCCGCGAAGCGAAACGACAACAGGAGGCCTTTATCGATGTTGTGTCACATGAGATGCGGAACCCGCTCAGCGCAATCGTGCACTGTGCAGACGACATATGTAGCGCTGTGGAGGAATGTCGTTCGAAACTCGCAGAAGTTCCAGCGATGCTTTCCGAGACGTTGAATGACAATCTGGGCTCGGCAAACATCATCATGCAATGCGCCAACCATCAAAAGCGAATCATTGACGATGTACTCACCCTGAGTAAGCTCGACTCGATGCTGCTCTCCATCACACCGACTGCCACGCGTCCTGCCAAGCTGGTCAGCTCCATCTCAAGCATCTTCCAGGCCGAACTCAAATCGAACAACATTCGCTACAGCGTGATTTCCGACCCCTCCCTAGCAAGGCTGGATATCCAATACGTGTATCTCGACCCATCGCGTGTTACTCAGATCTTCATCAACCTCCTAACTAACGCAATTAAGTTTGTAAAGCCCTCCAAGGTTCCAACGATCTCGGTCCGCTTCGGTGCCTGTAAATCAGATCCACGCTCCATGTTTGGAGCCGACACGTTCTGGGCGTCGAAAGTCAAGGACTACTCAGACGTGACTGCGTCTCCAGACTGGGGTCAAGGGGAGGAAATTTATCTGACCTTCTCTGTGCAAGACTCGGGCATCGGTCTGAAGGGAAAGGAGATCCACAAGATTTTCGAGAGGTTTCGCCAAGCGAACATGAAGACGCACGTGAAATACGGCGGCAGCGGTCTTGGACTGTTCATCAGTGCGTCATACACACAAATTCGCCAGGGCCATTACTAACATGTGCACAGGCAAAGAACTTACCGAAAAGCAAGGTGGCGAGATTGGTGTGTCTTCCATCACCGGCGAAGGCTCCACATTCGGCTTTTATGTCAAAACCCGGCGCGTCGAACGCCGTCCACAGACCCTTGGGGAGCTCTTCCACGAGAGTGGCGGCGTGGGGCCAGCACCCCAGAAGCTGCACGTTCTCCTTGTAGAGGACAATGTCATCAACCAGCAGGTTCTCGGTAAGCAGCTCAAAAAGGCCGGTTGCATGATCGACGTTGCAAACCACGGGCGCGAAGCGCTAGAACTGGTGGAGAAGAAGGTATATGATGTAGTGCTCATGGACCTGGAAATGCCCGTGCTAAACGGGCTCGAAGCCACCAAGGCGATCCGCAAGCGCGAGGCTGATGACGAGGGTTTGCTGAGCCAGGCGATGGCGATTGGGTCGAGAGGTGGCGCGAGATTGCCGATTATCGCGGTCACGGCGAATGTACGGCAGGAGCAGATCGATACCGCGCTTGCGGCGGGTGCGGTGAGTATGCCACAGACTAAGGATTAGAAGGAGCATGTCACTGACTTGCAAATCAGGATCGCGTCATGCAGAAGCCGTTCAAGGCCGCGGATCTGGTGCATATGATGAAAGGGCTCGTCCCGCAGGTTGTCACACCGGCGACGGAGCCGAGCACACCGAGCTTGGTTGAGCGAGGCGGCGAGAACTACTTCACGTGAACGACGCGCATCGAGATTCGATTTACAATTTAACAAAATACCTGGAAGGCTATATTAGCCTGCACGCTCAGCACAGCTGCGTATGAGTTCAGCGGAAGAAAAAAAGGGTAAGACATGCGTCTTAAGACATGCAGCTCTTCGCTGGAATGGAAAGGGCTTGCAGTAGTAAAGCCGCTGCGCTTGATTGTTGGTCCTGGACGGTGATAAACACGTTCGCAGCGCGGAAGGGACAAAGGCAAGGCCAAGGGGGGAGAACCGCGGGCAGAAGAAGGGACGAGCCGAGGGCTAACGGTGAACCGGAAGTAAGCGTATACGATCTATGTAGGTACCATAGCACATCGATATGAATAATCCGCACTATCTTTCAGGCGCGGTCCGGATCCGAGATGACCATTTCGCACCTGGATCCGACACGCCCACTTCACCGTTCGATCGGATCCGACATGTACACAATACAGGACTTTCAGACCCGACAGCTAAATCCTTTACAGCACGATCATAACTCCGTCCCTGACACATGTTTTCGCTGTCTATCAAAATACATGCTCGGAACCGACACTGATATTCGTAGCCTACATTTCCAGCCGTTCTGCAGCTATGTATATAAGCCCACCTCACATTGTACCACCTTCGTGAACCATACCCATCATATCCTTCTCCGTCTCTTACTTCTCATCTTTCACCCATCGACAATATGCCAACGCACGTCGCTCTTGCCGGCGCCACAGGCCTTCTCGGGCCTGTCATTCTAGCAGCTCTCCTCGCCGCCGAGCACAAAGTGACGGTGCTTACGCGCGTGGGCTCGATGGCTGCGGAGAAACTACCTCTCCACCCTAACATGTCGGTCAGACAAGTTGATCTAGCAGACGCAGGGAGCATCATTCCCGCGCTGGGAGGCGTCTCCGTCGTCGTCAGTAGCCCACCCGGCCCCAAGCGCACCCGTTCCCCTTCCGCGTCCGCCAAACACAGAACACCAGCCCTCCCGCTGACCCCACCAGATCTC
Organism: Paraphaeosphaeria sporulosa; assembly: GCF_001642045.1. Classification (NCBI taxonomy): domain Eukaryota; kingdom Fungi; phylum Ascomycota; class Dothideomycetes; order Pleosporales; family Didymosphaeriaceae; genus Paraphaeosphaeria; species Paraphaeosphaeria sporulosa. The sequence continues at coordinate 1,432,301 of NW_017253364.1, read as the reverse complement.
CTGCGTCGCAGCCTCGGCTCTGGACGCGCAGAACCCGCTCATTGACGCCGCCGTCGCAGCCGGCGCCACGCGCTTCATCCCCGCAGAATACGGCCTGGACTCGGCCAACCCGAAAGCAGTCCTGCTCCCCATCATCAGGGAAAAGGCAGCCACGCAGACGCACCTCCGTGCCAAGGTGCGCGAGACGGGCGGCGCCTTCTCTTGGACCGCCATCGCCAACGGGTGGTTCCTGGACTGGGTGCTGCAATCCACCGACATCCTGCTCGACGTCAAGGCGAAGAGCGCAGTGCGGTACAACGGCGGCGACGTCCGCTTCAGCGCGGCCCTGCTCTCGGACGTTGCGCACGCAGTCGTGTCCATCATCGCCAGGCAGGACGAGACAAGGGACAGGCTCGTGTACATCCACTCTGCGGTCGTGACGCAGAACCAGCTGCTGCGCTACGCGGAGGAGAAGGATGGGAGGAAGTGGACTACGAGTGCGAAGGGGTCGGACGAGTTGCTGAGGGAGATTTGGGGGGCCGTGGACAGGCGGGATCTTGGTACTGCGTATACGCTGGTGCCGATTTTGGGGTGTTCGGATCTGGAGTATGGGTGCGATTATTCGGGACATGACGATAACGAGCTATTGGGAATTAGAGAGATGAGCGAGGGGGAGGTGAGGGGGTTGGTGGAGGGCTTGTTGTGAGTGGTGCGGGTGGCGGGATGGATTGGAGCGATAGGGAAAGGGCAGGCTGGGGTGTGTTAGCTTGGGATCGTGGATTACAGGTGGAGCGTTAGTGGAGCGTGGGATGGCTCGATGGTGCATAGGAGCAGGCAAGGGTTTTGGTGAGGGTAGCTTCGTTTTTGGTCACATCTGGTGAAGTTGAGGATGGAGTTCCTGCTCTACGGGTATGGCTGCTATGATGATAGCTCCTTCTCTAATTTACCCCTTCTCTAGTTTAACAAATCTCTGCTGTGATTGCTTTCTTTTGCTAGTGAATTTGTTGTCAGTCCAGGTTGCAAGCTAACATTTGAAACTGGCCGTTGACCCTCCTAAGAATGAGTATTTACTCTTGCACGACTGAAAATACTGGCAGGCCACCACACACCTCGCACAGATTTTACGAGTTTTGTATCTGCATATCCTGCTCATCTAACATCTAGCAAAGCTCAAATTAGAGCCGCCAGCCAGTGTAGGATCGCTTTTCTAATCGTTTGGGCTTGTTCGGGGTCGTCCACGACGTCTGCGTTCGTCTCAACCGCTCTTCTGGGGGTTTTCTACAGCTTGTCGCCTCGACCTCTACTCCTCGGCCTCGCTCTTATCATCAGCGGGTCCTTGATCCACAGTGCAAAACTCTTCTGCTCATCCCACCCCTCACTCTCCGCACAAAGCTCCAAATCAAACCCCACCAACAACGTCGCCATTATCAGCCTCATTTCATGCATGGCCATGTTCTGCCCAATACAGTTGCGATACCCGGAGCCGAACGGCTGGTGCGCGCTGAAGGCGTCCCCGGCGTATTTGGGGTCGCCCAGCCACCGCTCGGGAACGTAGCTGTTGGGGTCGGTGAAATTGGAGGAAGAGTGGTACGTCGACCAGTGGTGTACGGAGACGCGGGTTTCGGGGGGCACCCATGTACCGAGAATCATCTGGCCGCCTTGTTGAATGATGCGCGGGCTGCCGATGGGGACGGGGGGGTAGATCCGGAGGGCTTCTTTAAGACCTGGGGGTGGTGTGGAGTCAGCATTTCCTCTGTTCCATCAAGGCATGAGGGAACTCCCAGTCGTGTGACAGGCTCTGGCTGCGGGTGCGACGAGCTACCAGTGAGCACGAAGAAACGATCAAATTATCGTTTGGTGGTGCAGGAGACCTTCACGTACATGCATTCAGGTATTTTAGGCTGCCGAGGTTTTCCAGTGTCATCTTTCCGTCGCTATCGAAAGCGTTTCTGACTTCATCGACCAGCTTCGCGAAACAACGTGGGCTCCTGAGGAGATTGTATATAGCACCACTCAGAAGCGTTGCTGCAAAGCGTTTCAGTTAGCCAGGTATTCATGCTTCCATTTGTGGTCATGACTTACCCGTTGTTTCCGAACCTGCCAGCATGAAGAGCTCAGCGTTAGAATGCATCTCCTCAAGTGTAAGTCCCTTGCCCTTGTCGTCCAGCACAAGGTTCCACACATCAGGCTTCTTCGACCCTACTTTCAACCGCCGATTCACCAGATCCGCAGAAAACGCACAGTGCGCCTCTCTCTGCTCCGCAATCCACTTTGGCTGGAACCGCTCAAACAACGTGACGCGTAGCAAGGGGTAGTAGTTAATCATTGCCACCAGGGGCAGCATCTTGAGAGACTCAACAATGGATGCCACCCACGGACTGTATTCGGTCTTCGCAAGCATGCCCAGATTTTGCCCGAAGGTGAGTTCGGCCATGACATCGAAGGTTGTGAAATTCAGCAATGCTCCAATATCGACCGGCTTCTGGCCATCCTGGCCGACCTCGGAGACCTTGTGCTTGAGCAAATCGGCATATTTCTGGAAGAGAGGCTCCTGCGCCTTCAGAGAGCGCGCGGAGAAGGCGGGCGAGAACAGGCGGCGCACGCGGGTATGGTTCGGGTGGGTGGCTGTCAGGACGGGTGGGACGCCTGCTGGTGTAAGTACTACTGCATAGGAAAATGCTAGGGAAGAAATACCGTTGACAGGCTGAGGCGAGAATTCCACCGCCTTTTCCTGCACTTTTGCGCCGTGAACTTCTTGCCAACCTTCGGCGGATGCATAGCTGAGGTCGGTGGGTCCGAAACGAACGACGGGGCCATACTTGTCGTGCAGCCGCTTCATCCAGAACACGTCAACGCCGCCGAACGAGACATACCAGTAGGGGATGCGGCTGAATGCACAAAGGGGAGGACCCGGGACTGAAGCGAGCGGGTGGAACGTTACACAGTAAAACGCGCTAATAATGTAGTACAAGACGCCTGAAGCTATCAGGGACAGGATTAGTGTGCTGAGCATGGCGGGCGGAATTGAGAGGCATAAAGTGGATAAGCGAGGGGAGCGTAGTGATGAGGAATTGTATAAGTATGGTCATAGATTGAAGTGTTCTACGAAAGCAGTAATAGCACATAGCACATCATTGGGAGCATGTATTTCGAGTCAGGACGCACAATTCGGTCATCGTAATGGTGAAAACCTTGAAACTGAGGTGACTGTGGCGGGACGAGATACTTGGCAGAAGACGTTAGTTCGAGCCTCACTGGGTTGCTGGAGACAACATTGGGTCCGATCGGCGGCGGCACGTGCGAGACACTGCAAACTGCAAACGCGAGGGGCGGTGAGTGCACGTCACATGACAACTTATTAGCCCCAAGGAATGCTCGAGCAAAAGTATAGATGGTCCGAGATCATAAGGTTGTAACAGGATGGCAGCGCTACGATGTCATCTCCGCTATGATCAACAGGGGTTTTACGCGTACGCCCGGAAACGGCCCGCCACACCAACCGGTCTGGGTAAGGACCAACTCCCGAAGGATCGAGCTATTGACGGTTTCTCATTGCTTTTGAATCCTCCCGTGTTGTATTTTCGAAAGCTGGAGGCTGCAGGTAGCTGAAACATTGTACAGGTTACATTACTAGCGAACAAAATAATGGCCACCATCATCTGAGTCTAATCCATTTGTAGACGACCGACATCCCGAGTACGGTCGCGATGCGATTGGAGTGGCCAGGGGCTCGTCTTCATGAGCGTCATCAAATCCAGGTGGCAGCTCCATGAGGCCAGTTTCATGAACATCATGGCCCTCGTTCCCCAGAAAGCGACCCGTCTGAAAGCTCCAATATAAGTTTCCGTGCGCCATCGCTCTGCACACCTCCACGAACTTCATAACCTCGCGGTCGACCTCCTCGCCGAAGGAGGGAAGATCTGCCAAAGCGAGGAACCACTGGCGGTAGCAATCGTCGATCATGTCGCCAACACTGTCCATGGCTTGCTGGACGGTGAGATGCTGATTTTTCATCAGCAACGTGATCAAATTGAAGTCCACACCCAGATCAAGGTCTTTGCGGTAGGAGAGCACATCATTGACACTGAAAAATGTCAGTACGCACTCTTCGTAATATAATGTGACGATGCTGAACTCACAGTATCACCAGATCAGCTGCGACTTGCATGCATTTCTGCAAGCTTGGATGATCGTAAGCTTTCGAGGGTACTTGTATGCCGCCGGCCCATTCGGCGAGCGTGATCGCTGGATAGACACCAATTGTGCCCCTACGCAGCCTGAAGTATGCATCCACGTCGCATGTGAGGGTTGCACCTCTAGCCTCCAAGTCAACTTGTACGATGAGCTGCTCGAAATATCGCTTGTGTTGGTCTATCCAACGCTGTTGCATCTCTGTTTTTGTTTAGCATTAGCATCGCGACCTCGTAATTGTTGCTTATGTGAGTCAGCCGTACCTTCACCGGATGTTGCCTTGATTCGATCGCAGCATGTCTGGAAAATATATCGCACGCGATTGCACTCCGGGCTATACCGGGGTGCGGTGCCTTCCATGATAGCTAGTGTCTGCTTTACTTCCTCCTTTGCGGCAGGAAGGTCCGTTTTGAGGCGGCCTTCGTCAAACTCATCGTCAAAGAAAAACACCTTGAAAGCTCTGTCAGCCATTTTGAGGAACATGAGCTTGAGTAAAGAGCACTTACCCAGTTGTTCCAGTCCAGCATCATGACGAGGCGGTCCTCTGACGCTGTTGCCGACCATATGGACGCAAGGTAGCACAAATCAGCTTGCGCATTCTTCGCGGCTGTCGCCTTGTCGAGACCCATGTGCCGGGCAATCCATCGATCCCCCTTAGCTTTCGCAGCGAAATAATTAGGGTTGACGATGGGTTTTGGGGCCATGATGGAACCAAAACAATCTGGAATCCGAACTGACGGAACCTGCTCTACACCGTGATGCTCTTCAGACTCTTGGATGCTTGCGGCCTCCGAATCTGGGGGAGTTGGAACATCGCACACTGGGTAGCTTGCTCGAGAGGACACGAAGTCACCCTTGTTGAAGGTTCGCTTATCGTTCATGTTGGTTTCAAATTCCATAGGATAACGGTACGGATGCTGTATGCTACCGTGGGCTGAGAATATATTCATCTCCCCAGATGGTCCTTCTACGACACTTGCTGTGCGTTGCCTTGTTTCTTCTGGAGTCTCCACCGACGTGATGCTGCGATCAGCGCGACAACTCAGCCGCGCAAAGCCCAGCTCACCGACAATGACGACAGTCGAGCACTAGTCGACGTGCAATCACCTCCCAAAATGCACATTTGTGAAGACTCTAGCTCAGTAGTGACGACACCGACGTTGGCTGAGGTTGTCATCCTCGATCCTTCCAGCCTTGCTCTGCAGCTTCTGTCTGGACAGGGTGTAGTCTCCTTACCAGATTTGGGACCGAAACGCCGTCAATCCCGTATCACAGGCTAATCGTCGCATTTTACCGGGGCTTGCCCAGTCATGCTTGGGCGGAATCCTTCACGGCTCTGACTTGACCGCACATTCGCAGATCGTAAAAGGCACCCGTGAAATCTTGTATCCGGCCGAACGTATTGGGTCGGAGTTATGACCCGCGCCTTGGGAAATCCAATTCCAGGGCGAGTTCCACGCTTAGCTGACGTGTTCGTGGGGCCTTTGGGCTTCGGACCCTCCTCGAGCAAACACCCATTGATCTGCCACAGTACGCATCATCACAAAGCGTTTGTCAGTCAAGGCTTTTGTATCTAAGGTCTTGTGACCTGGGCACGTTCGAGTTCCCCGTCAATACATGTGAACAGCATCGAATGGACTGTGTCAGAGAAGTCCTGGCCAGGATGAGGACCAGAGCATTGGTACTTGCCAGAGCCTCAGTTACACCGGAGGGAGCCAAATCCCAGCTGCGTATGCATGTTAGCCAACTGCCAGATACCGGTCTGGATGCATCGGAAGTAACCCGATGTATGATTATTGTCACTTCAGGAAACCAATCAAAGCTGCGTTTTTGTCTCATTGAGGGAAGTAAGGCGCCTATCACTACGTGGTAATTTCACTCGTCCCAAAATTTCGCTAGATCGGCGATTGGAGCATGAACCGAGCCGTTGCTCGTGTACGAGTAATGTAATCTGTCACGAGCTATGCCAGGGTTAGTTTTGGCGAATCTCAACGCCCATACATGGATGCCATAACGCCACCAGATTTTCTTTTAGGCTCGTCTTTAAAGCGGTGTAATGCTGGACGATACCGAGTGACTTGTCAGGCACCACACACCTCTAGTACTTGCTAGAAAGGTTCCAGATGTTGTTACACAAATGAGGCCCCTACATACAGCCACTTCGTCTATAATACTCTTGGTCCGAAGAGCCTTCACCTAAGCTGACCATTAGGAAGCAATGTCCCTCTCGAGCAGTTTCTCTACATGTGACCACAGTCCGCCGGGCCGGTATCCCTCAAGCCAATAATTACCCTGAGCATCCTCGCCGGTGATGATAAAGCCGTCAGGGTAAGCTATGCCGCCCTGTATTTGCGTAACAAAAGATGGGTACAGGGGGGAATTTCTCTTGGTTACACAGGCTGTTGAGAGATCCACCAAGTTGACTTGTGCTTTTTTCCAGTTCGAATATCCTATGTGGTGCATGTTTGACTGGCCAAAGAACACAGGCATTGGACCAAGTGGCCACGCATTGGCCCTGACCATGCCGTTGTAAGCTTCAATCTGCTCGCGCGTGCCGTGCTTATTGACTCCCTGCCGGATGTCCCCTGCCAGAAGTCCCAGGGACATGTCAACTTCATTTTTGGTTTTCAGGACGCTCGTAAAGGTGAGACAATTCGACACAAATGGCCTGCCTGGGGGCAACAGATCTTGCTCTAGCGCGCGTCGCATAGACATGGCTTGCATGATAGTGACTGGCTTCTCGGGGGGCAAGTGAGAGAAGGCGAGACGCGAGAACCAAGCTGTGATGATATCATTGTCAGTCAGAAATTGTTCCCTTCTGCCCTGATCATTCAACTCCTGGCGTGCGGTCTTTCGAAGTTTTTCCATGAACAGGGCAGGAATACAGACAGTGCGGCTCTCTTTCTTCGCCAAAGCAATGCTGTAGCCATTCCTCAGCGCATACGCTGCAGTGCCCCATTTTGACAGCTCCAAGCCGGCGAGGTCAAACGGCTCTGTAGTATGAAGTCCAAGCTCACGCAGCGGATCCTCGTCGAACCCATATTGAGATGGGATTTCGGCTGCGCGGCCTTCAAGAACTAACACCCAGTTGTCCAGAATAGCTTTTAGTGCCATGGCATCAGCCGCGATATGAAGCCAGTGAATGTTAACGATGGTGGCGTCCTTGAACGACACTACACGCAGACCAGTAACGGGCCGATCCGAGCCCACATAGTCCGCACTTGTTTTTGGCGCGTCAGCTCCACAGCATAATTCAGTCCAGTCTTCGGGATTTCCGACAAGTGCAGGACGTTCCTTGGGCGCTGACTTTGAGCTGGGTATGAGAGATGCTGCATGGTGCTCTGCTTTCAACATATCCAAAGAAACATGTCTATACGCGATAGCTGGGCGGCTCGAAGAAAATTTTCGCGGCACGTGTAGATCATGTCCATGTTTCTATCGTGGGTCAGCGTCCTATCATCAATCTTTTTACAAGTACATCTTTGATGGACTTACTCCTTTCCTCAGTCTTGCGCCCAGCTTTTGCCATGTTTCACGTTCAACCAATTGTGACAGAGTGGCCCGCAGCCTTTCGGGGTCCAGAATCTCGTCGTAAACCATAATTGCGTGCATTGTGATGCTTGTGAACATGGTGTTATTATCGAAGTAGTGCAATGGAACGACTAGATCATGCTCAGCAGCCATGTTCGAATGGGTCTCATGGGCCGCCATATTGGATCTCAGATGGGGTACTGGGAGGTGTGTGAGCACACACGAAGCAAGCAAACAGCGAAGTAGGTTGTTCGCTGACTGCTACGCGTATCTAAGAACCTGTTCCACCTGTTTTTCGCCCCGCAAACAGTTGAGCCGCGTAAGCAGTCCCCCCGAACAGTGCCCGATTTGGATAAGTCGTGGCGGTTGTAAAATTACGAAGGGAAGACCAGGTTCAGGAAATGGGAGAAAGTGAAGAAGCAGTAGCTGCTCTGGGGACATGGGATTGGAATAAGGGCATGGGGAAGTCGAACCTCGGTCGCGTTTTCTGTTTTGCATGAAGCTTCGCAGCATGGGTAGCTGCCCCGGTAAGACGGGTGAGATTAGGATCTGCAGCGCACGGACTTTCGGTTTACAGAGACCCAATCGTGGAACATGAGTATACGGGAGGCGCCGTTGGCAGTCTTCGGTGCAACGCTGCACCCATGCACGTCTGCGTACGTACGGAGAAAATTGCAGGGACACACGTCCTTCACTAGCTATTAGTGGTAAACCCCTAGCACAAATATTCCCTCGAGTCAGAGAACCCGTACGATAGCACTTGCACAATGTATTTTCAAACCAGTGGAGTTTACTCCAGACGCGCCAACGTTTTTCCTTTTGGTGATGATTTGCAAGTAGGATTTAACCAGACCCCTAATCGTCTGCACTCATTCTGATACCTGGCCCCACCCCCAAGCCACCAACTTGGACAATTCCAGCTTGGCAGTTCTTGAGGTGCCAATCGGGAATGCTATCTGCCATCCCCACAGGAGTGATATGACCGCAGCCTCGCGATCATTCCCGTTGCGATGCTCACAACATTTACCAAGCATTCAGTAGCATCGCCCATCGAAAGGATCCATTGACCTCGGGAAGCCTCGATAGTCGACCACAATGGGGGACTCACAACCACAGGGTGTGATGCCGGCCCCTGAAGGCGAACATGCAGTGTTCGATGGCGGATACACGTCTCTGCAAATTGCACTGTTTGCTGCGAACCTGTCCACATACGCCATTGCAACTGTCTTTCTGGGCCTGAGAGTGTATACTTCAGCTTTCATTAACAGAAGGACGGACTGGGGCGATTGTAAGATGTCACCGAGTCCATTTGCATCCACCACTAACGCTATCAATTTCCAGTCTTCTTGATCTCTTCTTGGGGCGTAGGCGCTGGGTCGATCGCCTGCACGATGATCGGTGAGACAATACCGGAGGCCAAAGATTTTGAGAATGCTATTGCTTGAGATCGAGTGCTGATACGACTTAGCCATCAAATATGGCTACGGGAATCACCTGTGGAATGTCGAGGCAACAGAGATTACTGGCTATTTCCAGGTGGGTATCTCTCCATGACCGCTACTTGGTTCCCAATGTACTAAAGGAAACTCTACGGATAGCAACTCGTCGCTATGTCAGTGACCTACTTCTGGACACCTACGCTCACCAAGCTATCAGTCTTGACACTCATCTATCAAGTCTATGCGGCGAAGTGGGGCAAGATAAGCGCCCTGATTCTCGGTATCTGCATCGTAGCATACACGGTCGTCCTCACGGTCCTGGTGACCGGACCTTGCGATCCGCTGCATGGAAGCGTAAAGTGTCTCACCCGTGCCGGCACTGGGCATGCGGCTTTGAACATTATATCGGACGTGCTGGTCATCGCTTTGCCAATTCCTTTGGTCCACCAACTTCAGATGCCAATGCGCCAGAAGATTTCAGTGGGAATACTGATGACTTTGGGCTCGTTGTGCATTGTTGCATCTATCATCAGGACAAAGTTCGTGGCCGACATTCAGGACAACCCGGACATTACGTGGTGCCAAGCTAGAGTCGGGGTGCTATCAGCCATTGAGTTGAACATCGGCATATTAGGTGCCAGCTGTAAGCCATTTGTCGCTTAATTACACATGGTATTCATCTAACAACGCCACAGTGGCTCGTCTCAAGCCTTTTGTACAAAAGTACCTTCCATCGCTATCGAGAACTATCGTGTCGACCGGTCAGAAGTATGCAGGGTCAAGTGGATTTGATGACAGCAAGCAGCGCCCAGGCCGCGACGCATATCTTCTACACAGCATCCAGAGAAGCGGCGTGGATACTTCTGATGGACAGGGGGAGAATGGAAGAGGAATCAATGTGAAGTCCGACATCTATGTCACTCGTTCTGAGGAGGTTACGGCGGGTGTTAACGCCAAGGGGAATTGGAAGTAGACTTTCTCGCCATGAATGGTGACGGTCCAATCAGATAGGATTTTGATTGGTACTTGAAGTGTTCCCTGTAGCACTGGAAGAGGGATAAGTATCTCGGGGTTCTATGATTGCCACCAAGATCTGTCTCATAGCGTTAAAGAAACTAATCAACCACTTAAGCGCTTTATTCGCGTTCGCCTTTCCAAAGCACTTGTTTGGCTTCGTCGTTTCCTCAAACTCAAGCTCGTGCGTAACAATCTTCTCAGTGGGCAGTTTGCGCAGCTCGAGAGACTTGAGGAACATAGGCGTCGTGATTGTGTCGACAAGTCTTATTGTAATGGCTCTGCTGCGGGGTCATTTTCTTTGAATCATCCTTGCGAGGTCCTGTAGTTATGGAAAATGACTTATTAACATTCTTATTCAACAGGTTTGCGGCCTTTATATACCAAGATGCGGCCTTCAAACACCGTTGGAACGCCGCCTTCGAGGGTGTGCAGGTCTGTACCGCATATGGTAGTGTGTTTAAGCCTCGCAATAACTTTTGTTGCTTTATGGAGCTCTGGTTTCGGTACCTTCTTCATATCTGGGAGATTGTTCTGGCCAATGTATGTCGTGCTCTCATTGCAGCAGATTCGGTAAGTACGAGTGATGCGATTGTATGAACAGCAATAGTATGCTGAGAAGTGGCACGCTCTTACAACTCTTGTAGGAGAGTAAGCACATTTATCAGGGGTCGGTCGGCAGGTAACGAGATAAGAAGTCTGAGGGCATTCCGAGTCAATCTGCCTTGCACAATGGTCAGAAATCGAGATTTCACGTAACGTTAACTCAACAATTTGGTGATCTAAGAACAGGAGATTCTGTCGGCCGAGGGTCATTTGTTGGTGGTCTGATCATGCCATCACCTGGACTAATAGGCGCACACGTGACTTAGCTCTTCACTAAGCCACTCCCCCGCTTCTGAAACTCCATCTTCTTAACTAGCTCTATATATTCCTCTCGGTCAATTTTGGTTTTGTTTGCCACGTTTGGCACTAGATGGAGGGTACCACGTGACGTACGATCATCTGCGCCAAATTTGCGACTACAGCAACCTGAGGGGTGTATTTCGCGCCCCTGACCTCAATTGTAATGGAGTCGTGCGGGCTACGAAGACTCGTATGCGATAGCCCTGTTTTTCGTCTTCACATGTCGACAGGTTTCCGGCAACGTAGGTTTTGAAAATCAGGGTACCGTTTACACCCGTGGACGGCGCGGGAGCCCCTGGCAGGCTTGTGCTCATGCGATATCAAAATTAACTTCAGGTACTCAGGGCATACTATCCATTATATCAAGCTTTCCATGTTGTATGCACACCTGACTGAAAGCTCACGCGAGCAGTAATGTTACGTTATGGTACGAGAGCGAGATCATGCCACTGGATTAGATATTGATTCGCTTTCAAAAAGTTTTATATAGGAGATCACGAGCTGTGCCACCTATAGGAAAATATTTCACACGAAACGCTTCGATGCTATCAGAGATGCCTATCTTAGTTCTCTACTGCACCGGTCACGGCAGCACTGCCGATGTCGCGAAGCACATAGCCTCTCATATCGCCGAGCAAATGCCGCCGGCCGAGTGCCACGACATGCACTCCTTCGACGTTTCCACACTGAACGACTACACCGCCATTGTCATCGGCTCTGCGGTCCACGGCGCACACTGGCTCCCCGACGCCACTACCTTCATCACCGCCAACAAAGCTGCTCTAACCTCCAAGCCCCTCTTTGCATTCTCCGTCGGCGCTCCGAAGGCGCTGCCTAAACCCATCAGTCATAGGTGGCAGAAGTGGGAAGACGACCACATCTACAACAATCTGCAGAAGTTGCTGGATGGGAGGGTGGTGATGCATGTGGTCTTAGGGGGAAAGCTGGATAAAGAGGATGTTCATTGCTGCTCTCGATGGACTTGTGGATTAATCAAGGAGGGGGACTACAAAGACTGGGAGGAGATTGATAAATGGGCTGATAGCGTTGTGATTGCGTTGAAGGGACAAGAATCTCCTCGCAGAGATTTTTTTACTTGCACTTGACGAGAGTAGTAGGATGATAATGATGATGGTTGTGCGACTTTGACAGTAATGCGAACCTTGCTCACTGCCCTTCTCCTCCTAAGCTTTGCGATGCCACTGCGTAACAAAAATTGTGTCTTACTTCAGCATCATTCGTGTTTTCCACTCAAGCTAGGATATCGCTCAGAGAGTTAATGAGACGCAGTTATGTCAGAAGCGACTTTTCCATGGACTAAAACTCATTGTTTTGAAGGATTCAGTACTGCCAGAAACAAGGCATCCTTTTCAACCTGCTACCATCGTCACGAAGGATGGTCCTTCAGAAACTGATCTGTCGTCCTAATCACCCGCTCAAAAGTCTCTTTCGCCTTGTCATACTCCCCACGATCCAACAGCTCATGTGCCCTCTGCATACTCCCGTTCAGACCCTTAGTAAAATGATTCCACACTACCAGTTGGGCATGGAAGTCTTCAAATCGCTCATGTGCGGAGTCCTTTAAGGCTTCTATATCTTCTGTCCTACTGTTAGATCTTTTTGCTCACCGTCTTCGAGGGATGATCACCTGGACTTTCCCAAATCCGATGCTTGCCTTGGTCGATCTGCTCTGCGCTTTCTCGGGTCGAAAGGTGCATTACTTCGTTTGAATCATTCGAAGGATCAAGGCTATCGACGCGACAATGAGAGAGGGCGTCTTGCGAGGGGCTCGGCGGGCTCGGCGGGCTTTGGGCCATGATGGGAAAGCTGGCATTCGTGGTGATGGGATGTGGAATTAGAGATTGTCCCTTGCGTGTGGGAGATTTTCCTAACGTATGAACGGTTTGATTTTCTAGCCTTGGTGGGAAACTTTCGTGTTTGAATACCTAGGCTTAATCTGCGCCATGGGTATCTGGACGATTTCAAATGCCTCTCGACGTCTCCTAGCATTTTCCACGTCATACACAATTCGTGGGCTCAACGATCCGTTGCCTGGCCTTCCCTGCTGTCAATCACACGTGAAGCCCGCTTGTGCACCTTTCTGCGAGATTCTACGGTTGCGGTCACCCGTCGTTTAATATTATCGTATCATCAGGATAGAAGCTTCCCAATTAGGTCTAGCGAGTTTCCGGGCTCTTCCTTAGTGAGTTCACGGGGAAGCGTGTCGGACGATCTCCAACGATATTGATAGGGCGAAGCTAAGTTAGGAGACTACTAGAAAATCAGTTCTTGGTGGTCGCAGTCCCGTAAATTGACCAATTCCAGCAGTCATGTACTTTTGGACCACGAAAATGCTTGTTGGTCAAAACGATGTCCAGTCAGACAAAGCGAGCAAGCATGATGTAGCGCATGTCACGTGACGAAAAGGGCCTAGGCAAGAGATCAGGACAAGAGCTCAGACCGCAGGTGATTTAAATTCAATTGCGAGATCCGATTACAATACACACAAAATTTGGATGACGCTAAGAGCCTTCCTCGAATCAGTACATTTTCCACAGCGATGCCCTGGTGGACGTGAGAGCCAGCCGACCTCGAGATCTCGGAATAAGAATGTCTACAGCTCGTGTGGAAATATTCTCAAAATGCAGTTCTGGTGCCAGTTGAATCTTTCTGGATCTTTCCCTGAGAGGGAGCCGTCATAATCTTGTGATGCTTTTGGTTGGTAACGGTCATGCCACCGCCTATATTTTACACCATCGTAGCAACCGCACGTAGCTTCCACAGGCAGAGCCGGGTCTCCAGATGTTCACTCCACTCAGATCGTGGCTGGTGCGTGGCCGGGACCGGACGTCCATTATCTTTTGATTGCCTATAAGGCTACTGCCACTAGGCATGGTACCGTGAGTTGTCCCACACGCTGGTGAACCTGTATGTGCATTCTTGCGCATAGCGCCGAACATTTACGATAACGTAGGAAGCGATATTGCGGTATGCCTACTGTCGTAACATATGTTATTGCCTATCTTCCTCGCGAAATGAATGTAGCACATGGAGCATTGAAATGCAATTGTCGTTTCTTCATTAGTATTTACGTGCCACAGTGTTGCTGATGTAGCATGCCTGGTGGTACATAATGGTATCATCCCTGCCTCAAATCGTGCCCACGACCACTCATGCGCCTCATGCCCATCGTCGTGAATTAGAGCCGAAACGCACGACCAGCCTCACGTTTTACCTCCTCGGCGCCCCCGCCCCTGCCTCAGCCATTCCGGGATACTCCCTCGCACCCGTGGCCGTAGGTGGACTCGGATTTCCCAGCTCCACCACCTCAGGCGGCGTCCTCACGCTGGGCAGCTCCGCCATCTCAGATACATTATCTACGCCTGGCCGGTACGCTTGGTACTGCCCAGCCATCGGATCGGAATTTGGTGCCCACGATGCGCGCTGCTGCTGCTCGGGCGAGTACCCTGGCGGTGCACTACCCCAGCTGCCCTGCGGCGAATGTCCCACTCCGTTGCCATTTCCACCACCTACACCAACGAGATGCGGTGCGAGCGGTACCGTGCCTGGCGCGAAGCCGCCTCCTGAATCCATCTCTGCCTTTCCTGGGATCATGGACACAGGCCTCTCTGGGCCGACGCCCTGGCCGCCTGCAAGCTCTGGCACGCCTGGGTCTGTTGACGCGAACTTGGACGGAGCGCCGTTCTTGTGTAGTTTTGCGCCGCCGGCGAATTCGGAAGTTGCGGGAGTGGGCGTGAAGGCGTCGGTTGAGGAGGTGTTGTAGGGTTGGGCTTGCGCCTTTTGGTGCGCGCGTTTGCGGAAGAGCCAGAACAGGATGCCTATAAGGGCGATGGCGAGCGGGATACCGACAGCGCATCCGACTATGAGGCCGATGTTGTTTTTCTTCTCTGGAGTTGCGGAGGGCGAGGGATCGCCAGTGGCAGTGGAAGAAGCAGGCTGGGTGACGGTCTTCACGATGGTCGTAGGCCCGGCGGTGCCTGTTGATACGGTGGTTGAGAGGGATGTTAGCGTACTTGCGGCTGTGGAGGAGGCGTCGCTATTAGACTGAGAGTCCTTGGTTGCGGAGGCGGAATTAGGTGCTGCTGTTGAGGATGGTGAGCTGCTCCCACTCCCGCTAGCTTTGCCCATGATCGTGGCCAGATTTGGTGCGCTTGATCCAGTGCTTCCTCCTATTGTTCCGTATGCCTTCGGGTCTTGCAACGCGAAGAAAGGCCTCGGCTGTGGGCTTTCCTGGCAGCACTTCACATCAACTCTGTTAGCATCGCAACACCACTGATTGTCGTGGTCCTTGCACTGCGATACAGCCTCAGCCCCAATTTGCTGTACATCTGCGAAATGTCAATCGACTGTCCGCAAGCTCGAGTGCTATAGCGCATACCAGTGCACAGGCTCGATGGGCAGCCTGAAGATTTCCAGTCCTTGTCTGTACAGCTGTATCGTCCGTATATCTTCTCGCTTGGGTTATAGCAGAGACCGTTATCCATGCATTCCCACGTATCCGGGCAGCACGCCGTGCCGTCGGCAGATGAGCATGGCTTCTCAGAGTCGGGTGCCGTGCTACCATTGGGGTAGTCTGAAGTTGTCAGTGGAGCTCTTTCAGCTTTGGTCGAGCGCGGACCAACTCACAGCATTGCTGCGCAACGGCAGTTTGTAGCACAGCCAGAACGACGGCAGTGATGCGCAAGTAAAAAGTGACTGCCATTGCTATGAAAACAAGACCATGAATGTGACGGGTGTCGAGTTGAGGTGCGAACTGAAAGCGGGCCCGCCTCTGTCTTGCGCGCAACGGTAAGTGAAGGTTAACCCACGTAAGTGAAGGTGAAGCAAGCAGTCGGGAGGACGGTGGAAGAGAGTAGCAGAGCAAAGAACTGTGTGCACAACCAGGAACCAATGCGCCACTGGCGCAACCTGACGAGCCAAAAGCAGGACGACTTGCACTGCTGCCGTTGGATTTGCTGCACCTTGTCCATGTCCCAGTTCGCGCATAAGCGATGCCACTCACGCCGCTCCCCCAGTCGCACGTCGATCAATCTATAACAACCCTGGTTGCGGTGAGGTCACTGCCCGAAATACCCCTGCGTCTCTCCGTCGCGATGCTCGCGCGCTTGCGAGCGCCTGTGACGTAGTTCCGAGTTTCAAGAGCCGAGGCGTCTGCTGTAGATTTACTGTGCGGCGCAGCGCCAAACCACTCCGCAGCCCCCACGAAGTTACCAATACCTAGGCTTTTGCATCGAAAAGCGATGTTTGAAGGCGACCAAGATTCCATTGTCGCGTTTGCATCGTGAAGGTGGCTAAATCGCATGTTCCAAGAAACCGGCTTTTGTCCACATGGAGCCGCCCAAACGCACCTCGTACCCCGAGTTCACCAATAGTGCGCGCCGCCATGGCGATCAATAGAGACACACGACAGGCATTGATCACGCCTCCGCGGTGCTCGTGAGAGGACTGTACAATATTTGGGATCGCCGTGCCGCCCTCGAATCGCGAGGCTGTATTGTCTGCCAGCTTCCCCCTTCGGCCTCACAGCTTCCCTTAGGTGTCTTGTGATGACGGCTGCAACGTCGTACGACACTTGGTGCAGAAACGAATTGCGGTGTGGAAGTGGAACGTGCTGGTGTTGCACGGGATCGACATGCGGAGGTTGCAGTGTGAAAGTCGGGCGGTCGCGAAGTCCCTGAGGGTGGCGGTGCACAAGTGTGGCGCCATACTTCGTGCTTTTCGGAATACCCAATGATGCACCCACTGTATCTGTATCGGCCTGAAGAGACTGTATCTGTAGTTTGTGTTTGATAAGCATCCAGCTCCTCAGACCCGTACATTTACGTGGTGCCCACATCCCAACAGCAAATGCCAGATCCGAAGGTTAACACTGAAACAACTCTTTATCATGCATGAACACGAATCATTACATTTATTGGTGCAGTGGAAAATGTTCCATGATTTTTAAATGATTCGGTTAGATGCGGAACGGTCATGAGCTAGTGCTAACGTGCCTGCTCTTTTATCGGCATAGATGCCTGTAAATGAACGTGGCAGCTGCCTTTCAATGCGTTCTGTTCGACCTAGAGCAGAGAGATCCAACAAAGTAGCCGAATGGGAAACACCGAATGTACTTCGTCTCTCTAGGATTCTGGTTCGATGTCGAGGAACACTAACATCTACACGTCCAACGTCAGCAGCTGAACGTGTCACGTCTTCACAATACCACATTTGACAATGCAATCCGAAATGGACTTAATGTGGCAACTCCTTAGTCAACCTTCTGCCATGAAGAACAGCAAATTGAGCACGAAGCATACTCAAACCGTTGAAAATTGCAGTGTAGATGAACTTGATAAGACTCATCCGTTCCTTAGGATCCGTCTCTTCGACTTGATGTTTCTAGCTTTTTGATTACTGGGCTCATCGCATTCTCAAACAATAAGATTTTCAAACAATAAGATGTCGTCTATCGCACTAGCAGGATTTCTTCAAAAATGACATATCACCTTACAGCTGCCTTCTAGTTAGGCGACATTCTCAGCATTCTAACATTCAACGACCCCGATCTCTTTTTCTCAAATCACGGCACATTCCCATATCCAATTTCTTCCTTAATTTCCCCGGCCTAAACATCCCCAGCCTAGCACGCAGAAAACCTCTCGCTCTCTCTCTCTCAGTGGATTCTGTGCTTCGCGGCGGGACAAGGCGATCCTATCCGAGTCTTAATGAAAGGAAAGGAAAAGAGGCTGTGTTGAAGGGTGTCCTTTACAGTGGTGGAAGGTGAAGGAAGGCGGGGATGATGGCGAGACAGAGGATTGGAAAATCGTGAGGGAAGAAGATTATGCTTGTAGTTGCGCTGGGGAAGGGCACTAAGGCGAGCCAGCTTTCCGACACGCGTTGAAGTTATTATCACAAATCTGCGTTGAGAGGTTTGCTCAACGAAAGTGCGGGGCAAGAACGGTTCACTGCAGCTACCTAGCTCTGGCAACCAATCGGACACCACGGAACTTAGCTTACACATCGTCTTGCATTGGTTTTAGCACTGCACAGCGTGATGAAGCCCAGCTGTTCCTTTCATGTTTCCGGGCCATATAAATACGGGGCATGCGCTGTGCCACTGCTAAGAGATGAGTGGTCAAATATTGAGTCGAGCCTATCACAAATGCTCTCTCGCTGCGCTCCCAGCATCCAGGCATCCTAAAGCACAACGACTTACGACGAATTCCAATAGTATCCATAATAATCCAGTAACGCCAGTTGCGCCATCCTTTCTCCGCGTTGCTAGATCTTCTCTAGGTCTCAATCCACGACAGGCAAACAGAAGAGCCAGCATGAGCCACCGTATCCTTATCGAACCTCAACGGGTTGATGCGCCGCTCACATCGTCGGCAACATTTCTCGTACTTACAATCAACGATGGAGACGAAGCTACGAGCATGGTGAAATCAACACTCGCCAGCGTCGCAGATCTAACCAAGAACGTTGCTATCCGCGACTCATCCGCCTCCTTTGCCGTGACAGCCGGGATTGGTAGCCGTGTCTGGGACCGCATCACTGACGTCCCTCGGCCTGTGGAGTTGCGTCCTTTCAAAGAGTTGAAAGGGGCAAAACACCTTGCCGTCTCGACTCCTGGCGACTTGCTCTTCCACATCCGCTCAGAAAGACGAGACCTCAACTTCGAATTCGAACGACAGCTGATGGATGCTCTTGGTGAATCCGTCACACTCATAGACGAGACTGTCGGCTTCCGATACTTTGACGTGCGTGACTTGCTGGGCTTTGTAGACGGAACAGCGAACCCTGTCGGCCCTGCTGTCGACGATTCAGTATTCATAGCAGAAGAGGATACGGAAGCCGCAGGAGGTAGCTACGTTGTCGTGCAAAAGTACGTGCACGACATGAAAACATGGAAGTCGATGTCCACAGAACAACAAGAGTCTATTATCGGACGCACCAAGCTCGAAAACGTCGAACTAGACGATGCGCCAGAGGGAAAGCAGCAAAGTCACAAGAGCCTGGCCACGATCGAGGACGACGACGGTAACGAGTTCGGCATTTTGCGCGACAATATGCCGTTTGGGTCGCCTGGGAGCAAGGAGTTTGGGACGTATTTCATTGGGTATTCCAGACGGTTGTGGGTCATTGAGAAGATGCTGGAACGGATGTATGTGGGCAATCCGCCGGGTCTGCATGATCGTATATTGGATTATTCGACCCCGCTGACAGGGACTACGTTCTTTGTACCGTCGGCAACGATGCTTGCGAGCTTGGAATGACCTGATTCCAAACCAATTGTTCTGTAAGGTGCGGATCTGATATAGATTGCGGAGGTTATTGTAGGAGGTAATGATTTTTCTAGCGGTCTGGTGTAAAGCGAAACCGCAATGTTGTTCTTCCCATCTCGGTGACAGTCCTGGTTGGCATACTTTGTGTCTCGACTGCTGCCTTGCTAGGATCACAAATTGCGGATCAGTACAAAAATAGTCCGGCGTTAGAATTACGGTGTGACATGAACAGTCAGCTGCGGATCGTTGTCCGGAATACGAGTTCGTGTAAAGCAGGCAGTTGTAGATCTCCGGTGTGGGGGCCAGCCTCTCCAGGATAATACGAGCCGTGTTCCTGAAAACGTTCGTATTCGCGAAGTAGCAATGTCAATTACGGTCGCATCTCTCGCTTTGCATCTGCACACGCATGCCTATTTCCATCGTTCACACTATATAAGGTTCCTCTGAGGGGGTTATGGTCCCAGCAACAACCTCAAGCTAGAATTACATTGTACATTGCAGGATATTTGCACGTACTATTACACCATGAAGCTCTCATTCACTGTCATCTTGAGCGCAATAGCCGCTGTTACCTCTGCCCTTCCCACAGATGAGGGCTTCGCCGCACGAAGCGAGCTTGTTACGAGAGCCAATGACTACCCTTACTCCGGAAAATGCAACGGCAATGGAGGTGTGGATCCTTGGAAATTCTACAGGTGTACGTTAAGATTCTTAGCACCCTAGTCCGTAATAACCTTCGATTCGTCACTCTTCCACGGTCGTATCTATGCATCTGTTCCTCTGACAGTTTACTCTAGGTCAATGCACCAGCTTCGTAGCCTACCGCCTCAACAAAGCTGGCGTCAAGTTTACCAACAACTACAAAGGCGAAGGCTGGCACAACGCGAACACGTGGAATGAGGCAGCCAAGAAAGCTGGCGTCAAGGTCAACAAGACACCCAAAGTGGGGAGTGTCGCACAGACGGATGCAGGCTCGGCGGGCCATGTCGCGTGGGTCACTAAGGTCGGGAAGAAGACGGTAACAATTGAGGAGTACAATTGGAACAACCCAGAGAAATATGGCACTCGTACTGTGTCGAAGGACAAGTTCAGGTACATACATATCAAGAACTGATATGGGGGAGGTGGATATGAAGGTATTAGGCGGATGTGGAGAAGTTTGGCAGCATCAAACGCAGCGGAAAGGGAACCTGACAGCACTAGAGAAACAACGTATGGTAGTGCTGCATTAGAAAGATTGGGTTGACTTGTAATTAGTACGACATATCCGAACAGCGATCTCAGCACTAAAGCTTCCAAACTTCAAGATTGCGATAATTTGCAATAAGCGGCTGCATACCGCGAAGTGCAATTCTCCCTCCCCTGACCACAGGCCCAGTATTCGTCTTCGTGTCGTCAAAGGAGAATAGCAACAGATCATTGACCTTAAATGTGACCTCCCGTTTGTCCTTCACAACTTCGAGCTTGTAATACACTCCCTGCACGTCCTCGACCGACGGAATAGGATCCGCACCCTGCGCCACTAAATGAAACCCAGGACTCTTTCTCAGATTCGCGACATGAAAATTCCGCTCCTCCGGCCACCTTCGACGGAAGTATGAAGCGTGCAAGAGACGAATGTCGCTAGAATGATACTGCGGATAAGAACCGTTACGTGGCTTCAAGGACGGGTCGAAGATGCTTCCGCCGTCAACAGACGTTGCACCGAAGAAGAACATAGCCAGTCCCGGTTCCTGGATTGGCTGAAACTCCCATGTGATACGGATTTGATCGGGAAAGACTTCGCGTACCCAGTACACAAAGTAGTCGTCTGGACCGCCTGCGCCTGCGAGCGTGAGGGTGTTGTTGGAAACAGTGGCATTGACTGGGCCTTCGGCAACCCATCCGTTGAGTGCTGATGTATCGTTGAAGGTATTGCGGTACAATAGTGTTTCGCCCATTGAAGTGGCTGCAAACCCAAGAAGGATGCTGATTGCTGGCAAGTGCATTTCGAATGTCGAATTTCGCTGTAGGTTACTGACGGAGTTTGTCTAGGCACCTAAAGTACTAGATTTCTCAATTTTGAGCACGCCTTTATCTCTTAAGTTATACAATAATTCTCGAGTTGTCTCAATCGTGCAATTGATGAGGCGAAATGCGTCATCCACTACTTAAAATGATCTGCAAGGTACCTCCGAGCGAGTAGCGGGTTCTCGGTGACATTTATCCCGATTTCCCACCTATCACCCGATTCCCATACGCATATCAAATTCATAGCCAACATCGTGCTGGTAACAGATCTTGGGAAAATACATCCAAATATGCCCTAATGTAAGTCTGTTGGAATCCCCTTGGGTAGAGGCGTAGTGAAGCGCTACGAAATTTGCTAGGCCAAAAAGACAAAGCGTATTTTGCACAGAATTGGGCTTTGCTCAGATCGCGTGGCTCATCTCCACACAACATAGACACGTGCCTATCGCACCGGAAAAATTCTCCAGTCCATGTTCTTCGCCATTGCGATAACGGTCGAGCCGCGCGATCCTTGCATGTCAACCGTAGGGCATGCGTAGGGAGCAGCTTCTTTCGAACAAGCTTTGATCCACCCACGCGTCCCTGTGCAAATCGCAGGGGTGATCGTTTTATCGCATCGGGATTGCGTGCTCAGTCATAGAAGACATAAATGGTGATGTGCAATTAGAAAAAGCCACTGAATTGCCAGTCAGAAGAACTACCCCAACATGAGAGCTCATCTCCTCGTCGGCTTTGCTGCTGCCGTCAGCCCAGCTTCTGCCAGAGGGCCTTTCCTGCAACAGATCAATTCGACGTCATGGATATTCGGCAACGATATATGGAATCTAACACAAGGTCAGACCTACGCTACAAACTTGCAATACCAGGGTTCAGATGCTGTTAAAGGCGCACCGGGTCATTACGCGGGATATGGTGCGTTCCCTGATGAATCTGCGACTTGATAGTGCTAATATATGCAGATGGTGAATCCAACCTTCAGTATACCTCTGCCCAGATCGTGTCAGATGCTCCTGATTATATCGATATCAGCTTCTCATCCACATACGGAGAGCTTCACTGGGTTATATATCCTGACCTTGCTGGCGCTTACCAATATTTCGTCAACAAAGCGCTCCCGGATATATCCATCTTCCGTACTTTGTGGCGTCTGGACCCGGCAAGATTCACGAAGGGCTACACCACAACCAAAGATGGACCGCTTCCAGACTTCTCTCTGTATGCAAATGCGACTAAAGTGCAAGACGAGACCTTCCAACTTGCCGATGGATCGTACGCAGATCGATCGCTCTCTGTTACTTTCTCTGACATGATATAGGTATATTACCAAGTACGACTTCTCGAATTATGTGCGCGAAAGAGATTTCGTAGGCGTGTACGGCGATAAGACTGGCTCGTGGTACATTCATCCGTCATATGAGTATCAGCCAGGGTCCCAACTGAGTCAGACATTGACTGTAAGTTGCTTCTCCCTGATATAAAGGTTCGAGATAGACCATAATTCGATGTTGCAAATCTTGTCTTGTATCCGTACCAAGAACGCCGGAACACAAAAGCAACTGAGACTAACGGGTTTAGGTACATCGCGAGTCATCGAAAGGCGACGCTGTGCAACTCAACGTTGTGCAGGATACTTCGCACTTTAGGATTGGCAACGCTGTTCCCCAGCCTGTAGGCAAAATCTGGGGCCCGTGGCTTTGGTATCTTGTAGGTCGTTCAGTTCCGCCGCGTGGCGACACCGCTTTTAACAATATGCTAGAATGACGGCTCGGTAGCCGATGCACACAAGCGTGCTGAAAAAGAGCGTAAAAACTGGCCATATCCTTTTCTCCAGGACGAAGCTTATCATTCACGGGGTAACATCAAAGGTAAACTTGTTCTATCCGACGGCCGCCCTGCTGCGGGGGCTGCAATATTCCTTGGCGATACCGATACATCGACTCGTCCGCTTGTTCAGGGCGCCAACTACTACTACACCACGTATGCGGACGCGTCCGGAAAGTTTTCTCTGGATCACTTGCGCACGGGAAAATATGGGCTATACGCATGGTCGAACGGCGGAGCACTCGGCGATGTGTACACAAACTTCACGACAAGCAGCGTCAGCATCACGAAAGGGAAAACTACGAACCTGCGTACGTTGACCTGGGAAGTCCAACAGAATCGCACTAGCGTTTTTCAAATCGGTGATTTTGACAAGAAAGCACTTGGTTTCAGGAATGGCGGCGCCCCAAGGCAGCATGGACTCACCGAGAAAGGACCTGCAAACCTAACTTTCGTGGTCGGCACATCGAAAACGTCGGATTGGTACTATGCCTCTTCGAAACTCGGCACGTGGGATGTAGTCTTCAATACCACGCGCCCAAACCCTAGCGCAACCGCCTTGCTCTCTCTATCTTTGGCGGGCTACTCGCAGAGCACTGGACTCACGATATATCTAAACGGGAATACAACAATTGGCACTATTAACAAGGACACTCAGACGAATGACCCGGCACTGTATCGATCTGGGACGACCAGTGGAGAGTGGCGATTATTGCAGTTTGAGCTTCCGGGCTCGAATCTGCATAATGGGCGGAACGTGCTGAGTTTTACGGTTGATAGGTACACTCAGTGGCGCGGTATCTTGTGGGATAGCATCATCCTCGAGTGGGTCGGATAGTGCAGCCGTCACTTGCCGGTGTTCTGCTGGTGAGATGCAATTAATGCTCGTATTCAAGTTGGCACCTAACGCTACCCGGCGTTCTGCCTCTTGGACAGTACTTGTCGTTTATCGTGTCAATATTTTTGGTGCAACATTGCAATCTGGGTACCAGCTGGATTGATGTTCTGAGCGTATTCAGGATGTACACCCTTACACCCTGTAGCGTCTCACTACGAGTTCTATCGCTTATCTGCATACTCGGAATGGTCTTGCGCAGCTTACGACCTGCTCAATTCCATACCAGACCAGGCGCGAAAGATCTTACAGCGGTACGAATACAATGTCTCGTGCAGAGGTACAGAGTCACGTAGATCCATTACATGTTTTTGTGTTCTGCAACTCATTCCTCTCCCGATGAGGCATGAACTACGTTGTGTTGATTCTTTGCTTGTCCATTTTCTTCGGGCTTATCCAGGGCATCAAGGGTGCTTTCCAGGTCTACAAGGCATATCATCCCACCACCTACAAAATTTCCACCATTCTAGTCCTATGAAGGCCAAGGGTCAGCGTCCAGGTGTTTGTTGTCAACTAGAGGCCGAATCCACGTGCCCACCCATGTCGAGGTATTGAGATGTCGCTTGTCAGACAATTTTGGCGCTGAGGGCTGATTGAGTCAATTTACCACTGGCTTTTGTTTTTGTAGATCGGAGGCTTTCGCGTGGTGCGGATCTTGGGATTCGTAAGCAGAAGCTTACCTACGACCGAGACCAAGTAGCTCACAAATGGAGAGCAGGAGCGGTGCATCCTCAACCCTTGCTGTTCGCGGACGTAACTACTCCAGTTTCGATATGCGACCATCCCAATTTGTTTAGTCTAACAATACTCCACGTTTTTGTGCCTGCCTTAAACCTCCGAATAGAATAATAAACAAGACATTGGGAGCATTGGCGAGAAATGGAGTTCGATCTGTGGCTAGCGCACCGCTACGGCTCCAATGTTAGTTCGGAGTTGAAGATCATCTATTTTGCCTAAACCGTTGGCCAATGACACCTAATTTTGATTACTAGTCGAAAGACGGCGCAAACCCCTCACAACAATCACCGTCTGTGCCCCAAGCTGAGCACAAGCATTTGCGGCACGATGGTACCCGGCACTTGGCTTCTTGGTGGGTTCGGCTTCGAAACGCGTGTTCATGTCGTCATACCCGAGCATCAGCTTCCCCAGCACCCCGCATCCGTTGTAACGGAGTGTTTTCGCGTTCCGCGGTGCGGTATTTGTGGTTCATGAACGAGGTATAAGGATATCAAGTCAAGTAGGCACCAGCTCTTGCTATACCTTGCATTCCAGCTATTAATTTCATCATGCCAGTCAATCGCGGTCACCTCCTCACGCTTCTCTGGGCAGGTAGCGCTTACGCGCTGTTCCCTGACTGTGTTAATGGCCCGCTGAAGAACAACACTCTATGCAACACATCCGCATGTATGAATCTCACGGCAGTGTTCTATATGATCTCGGCTGACTTGATCTACAGCACCGGCTGAGCGAGCCAGGGCTTTGGTTTCACTCTATACGCTAGAGGAGAAAATCAACGCCACGGGCAGCACTGCACCAGGTGTTCCTCGCCTGGGTATACCGCCCTACGAATGGTGGTCTGAGGGGCTTCACGGCATAGCTGGACCTTTCACCAACTTTTCCGATGAGGGCGACTACAGCTACTCGACATCGTTCCCGCAACCTATTCTTATGGGTGCAGCGTTCGATGACGAGCTGATAACAGCTGTGGCTACTGTGATATCGACCGAGGCCAGAGCATTCAACAACGCCAACCGGACGGGTCTTGACTTCTGGACGCCGAACATTAACCCTTTTAGGGATCCTCGATGGGGCCGAGGACAGGGTAAGCCACGGTGATGCAAGACTACGATGACTGAACTGACGGAGTATTGCAGAAACACCTGGAGAGGATCCGTACCATCTTTCATCATATGTCCACGCCTTGATCAAAGGACTGCAAGGCGATGCCAGCGACCCGTATAAGAGAGTCGTTGCCACCTGCAAGCACTTTGCTGGTAAGTTTACAGCAGGAGCACAACGCGAGTTCGAAATCTTATCCTCCCACAGGGTATGACGTCGAAAGCTGGAATGGCAACCTCCGGTACCAATTCGACGCTCAGATCTCGCAGCAGGATCTTGTTGAATATTACTTGCCCCCCTTCCAGAGCTGTGCACGTGACTCCAATGTCGGAGCGTTCATGTGCTCCTACAGTAAGCTTTCTGTGATTTTTCCAGAATCATCCTTCTAACGAGTACTAGATTCCGTAAATGGCGTGCCGACTTGTGCCGATCCTTACCTTCTTCAGACCATCCTTCGTGAGCACTGGGGCTGGACGAACGAAGAGCAGTGGGTTACTAGTGATTGCGATGCTGTGCAAAATATCTTTTTACCTCACCAATGGAGCTCTTCCCGCGAGCAAGCTGCTGCCGATGCGCTCATCGCCGGTACGGATGTCAATTGCGGTACCTACATGCCTGACCACCTACCCAGTGCGTTTGCCCAGGGATTGGTCAACGAGACTGTGCTTGACCAGGCTTTGGTCCGCCAGTATTCGTCCTTGGTTCGTTTGGGGTACTTTGACGCGCCTGAGAACCAGCCTTACCGCCAACTCGGTTTTGAGTCTGTGGCAACCAATGCCTCGCAACAGCTTGCCTACAAGGCTGCGGTAGAAGGCATTGTCCTGCTCAAGAACGATGGCGTGCTACCCCTGTCCCTGGATTCGTCCACGTCTCTCGGCCTTTTTGGCGACTGGGCTAATGCTACATCCGACCTACTGGGCAACTATGCGGGCATCTCGACCTATCTCCACAGCCCGCTCTGGGCAGCCCAACAGCTCAACGTCACAGTCAACTATGCCCAAGGACCCGGGGGCCAGGGTGACCCAACTACTGGATCATGGCTTTCGATCTGGCCGGCCGCCGATGCTAGCGATGTGATCATCTACGTTGGTGGTATCAACAACGGCGTCGAGGCAGAGGGCATGGACCGCGGCTCTATTGCATGGACCGGCGCACAGCTTGACGTGATCGGACAACTTGCCCAGCAAGGTAAGCCAATGGTCGTCGTGCAGATGGGTGGGGGACAAATTGATTCGTCGCCGATTGCAAACAACCCCAACATCTCGGCATTGCTTTGGGGCGGCTACCCTGGGCAAGACGGAGGCGTTGCTATCCTGGACATCATCACTGGAAAGGCCGCGCCGGCAGGTCGCCTGCCTACAACCCAGTACCCGGCGTCCTTCATCAACGAGGTGCCCATGACAGACATGTCTCTTAGGCCAGGCCGTAGCAACCCTGGGCGCACGTATAAGTGGTACAACGGCACTGCTGTATTCGAGTTCGGAACTGGCTTGCACTACACCAACTTTACTGCCTCTATCAAGTCTAACACATCTTCTTCCTACGCTATCTCGGATCTGATGACCATTTGCAAGGACTCGAACGCAAAGTATCCTGATCTGTGCTCCTTCGGCGCACCGGTCCAGGTCGAAGTCACCAACACGGGAAAGACAACTTCAGACTACGTCACCCTTGCCTACCTCGCTGGTAACTTTGGCCCTGCGCCGCACCCGAAGAAGTCGCTTGTTTCGTATCAGCGTCTTTTCGCCATCAACGGAGGCTCTTCGGATACCGCCAACCTTAACCTCACCCTTGGATCGTTGGCGCGCGTCGACGAAAAGGGCAACAAGGTCTTGTACCCTGGTGACTACTCTCTGCTCATCGACAACAAACCCTTGACTATGCTCAACTTCACTTTAACTGGCGACCAAGTCATACTTGAAAACTGGCCTCAGCCTCCCACGAACCGCACCGGGAAGGGTGTGAGCGGGTTTGAGGGATACTTCGTGGGCGGGTATGGAAGCGACCAGAAGCCTGTATCTATTGGCTACTAGATAATAAATTTGATTCTTTTCATGGATCTGTAGGTCAAAACCAAATGCTACGCCGTTTTCACTACGATGTATGGCCTGATTCTGGTGATCGACATTGACTACAGATTGCCCACTGCCCATCCTGTATGTTGTCACTTCTACATCATCCTTTCTTTTCCAGTGACCTTAACAGAGTCGGATAGCACATACTGCCATACCTTTTCCGCCACACCACTCGCTTTGAGGTCCCTCAATAGTCGTTCCGTCTTCAGTGGCGCGCTCTCACCCTTTACATATGTCGAGTAAACTCCACTGCCCATCTGTCCGTCGATACCCCTAGCCTGGCCCACAGCAACTTCTACTGGAACACCCAGAGCTTCATGCTGGCTCTTCTTATGCCCATACCTGGCGCTAGTAGCTGCGAACAACTGACGCTCCCCACATTCATCCGGCGACGTATTGAGCAGCGGTGCGAGCAATCCCGTGATGGCCACCATGATCCTCAATTGTAAGGTAGGTTCCATATCGCGCATTATGCCACTCTCCACAACACCGGGACATGTATGCACGTAGCCAACATCCGCAGCTTGTTGCGCTACTTTGGCGAGAAGTAGCGTGATGCATGAAGCGAACTGATCACGCCACTTTCGAATAGGAAAACCAACCCCGGATATGTTGTCTGTGTCTATGGGCCCTTCGAATGAGCCTGCTCCGACACTGACGACGCGGCGCAGGTGACGAGCGTTCTGGAGAAGAGGAAGGAGGTTTAGGATGAAGCGTGTTCGGCCGTGGACGGCGAGAGCTGCGACTAAGGGCAGGCCTTCGGAAGTCTCTATGAACTAGATAAGCGTTACTACTCAATGATGGAGCCAGGACTGGACACACGTTTTGTGAACCCCATCGATCCCTGGCTTTGGAACAAGATATTGATGGCGCTCTCCTTGCTCTGGATATGGTGACATACACCATCGATGTTGCGTATGAGGCTCACATCTGCTTGAATGAATTCGTAGTGGCCCTGAGCATTGAGCTTCTTGCACTCATTGATGATGCGGTCGGCCGCCTCTTCGGACCGTCCAACAATGTAAGCGCGCGGCTTGGTGACGTATCTAGCAAAGGCCTTCACGGTGTATTCACCGACCCCGCTGGTACCTCCAATGAATACGGCGATAAGTCCATCAGGAAAGGATGTTGCGATACGTTTGTTTGAAGCGATGACTTCGGCCAAGGCGACCATGATGCACCACTGAACGCAGGAGAAATATGGAAGGCTTTGAGAGCAAGATGGCTGTCTTTATAGAATTTCCTTGGTACTGTGCAAGTTGGCGTCTTCGATTATGCCAATTTCCACAAGAAGAGTGGATGAAGCATCTGCGGTAGACCTATTGCTGATGGTCAATCTGCGCTAAACCTTTTCGAGCGATACGAGGCCAATTGGGAAAGCGCCATGCGGAGATAGGAGATAGAGTTCGCTCTCTATCACTCTTCCCAGAAAAGAACATACGAACCACAATGGGTTAACCTGCGACACGAGCAGTCAGTCCTCCCATATCACTCAAGAAGGCAGCGCGGGAAATATGCAAAGCTTCACCAGCACCTTCATCCTCACTCCCTCATCTACCTCCAATCACTACCCAGTCCTTCATGAAGTCCCAGAGTTCCTAGCGAAAGATGCTCACCGGGAGCGACGCGCGCATTCAAAATCCAACAATGGTTGTGCAGCTTGCAAAAGGCGTCGCGTTAAAGTTAGTACAACAAGACCTTCTAATGCTCTCGGGCTGACGCACGATAGTGCAACGAAGCTTTCCCATGCTCAAACTGTGTTCAGCGAAAAGAGCACTGCTCACGGGCCCGGAACCATATACATGATCGCGTTTCCAAGAGATCATCCCAGAACTCCGTCATACAACAACCTCGCACTCCAGTACTCCAACACCTGTTACCCACCAATGCCCGTCTGACCCTCACAAACGTCAAGCTCTTCCACCACTTCCAGACCTACACTCGCTCAACACTTCTCCTGCCCGGCCCCGTCTGGCACCTTATAACGCATCTATCTTTCTCCTTCCCTTTCCTCCTCCACGCCATCCTCTGCATATCCGCACGGCATCTATCCTATCTTTGCAGGGAGCGGACATCACACTATGCTGGCGTGGCATCCACACATCTAACGTACGCACTTTCTGGCTTCCGCAGCTCACTCAGTGTGGAGTCCTCAAAAGCGAATATCGACGTGTTCATGGCGACAGCATTACTACTGCAGTTCGAGCTGTGGGCTAATGTCCGCCATCTTTCTGGCAAAGAAGAGGATGCAGGGGAAGATGGTGGAATATACGATCCCGGGACTGACGCGCTATTCACCTACAGCGCGAGCTTGAAGAACATTCTTCTGGGATGCTTCGAACCCAGCGATGTACACCGGTCGAGCGTGATGCAGTGGCTGGTCAACGACGGCACGCTGTCAGACGCAGTGCCCGTTGATGCAGCTACCGCAGCCCAGATGCGCGACCTCTTTCTATGCGAACGCAAAGTCGTGCCTGAAGATCTCTCGCTTGTCGCGTCAACTTATGCCGACGATCCGATCACCAGCAAGCAATCAGATCACCAAAGCACTGCAGATAATTCCCCATATACGGCCGTCATTGCCGCACTCACGCCCCTCCTCCACCTAACCCAAATATCGCACAGAATCTACTCATCATCTCAGCTTACCTCGTCCGCTACATCAATATCAACGAGAATCGCCCGCCACATCCTTTGCTTCCCCATCTTGAGCCGTGGTTTGTTTGGTGGCAAGATTGCCGCCCGGGATCCCCGCGCCATGCTTATGTTATACCACTTCTTCCGCGCGGTCCGCGTGCTCTTGGCCGGCGATGAATTCTGGTGGGCGGCGAGGCGAGCTGTGGCATTGGAGCAGGGATTAGGAACATTGCTCGGGGATGGGGATGAAGGCTGAGAGACGGCAAATTGGGGCGCGAAAGGGTCGCTAAGATGTACGAGGCACACTAGTGCAACACGATAGACTGCAGGATGGGGAAGTGGCTGAAGAATGTACAGGCCTATATTGTTTGGACCAGAGAAAGTATGATATATATATACAAGAAGTTAGTTCTCCATCACCATCAGTAATGTCCTATGCTCCGCCACCCGTGTCCCATCGACACCCTTACACGCACTGCGAGTAATAGTCGTTCATCACAGTGCAGGTCGAACCACTCTCGCAGCTCGTAGCACCAAGATAGTTTCTGCCACCGCACTGGCCATACTTCTTTATTGTTCCGACAGAGCCAGTGGAGCTTGGGGCAGAAGGAGCAGTGTTGTTGGTAGGAGCAGCGATGACGGAGGTCTGGAAAGTGCTGGGAGCAGCAACGACCGAGGTCTGGAACGTGCTGGGGAAGACGAGGCTGGGAAGGGCGGAGGCAGTGGTGTTACCGCCAGGGGCAGCTGTGACGGAAGCAACCGGGGCGCTCGAGGTGGGAGCGGCTACATCGGATACAGCAACATTGGAGGCGATGCTGACGCTTGTGGATACAGCAGCGCTCGACGCAGCGGCGGCTGAGGTCGCAGGTGTGGTGCTGTTGCTAGAGGGCTTGGACGACACAGGCGCGGTGGAGCCAGAGCCGCCGCAGCTGCCAACAGGTCCTCCCGGGGCAGTGTAGTTGGTGGGGTCGAAGCCGTTGTAGACGTTGGGGATGTAGATGTTGGCATCTTCAGCGTTGTACGCACCGGGGAGCTTGATCTCAGGACCGCAAGCGCCGTCACTGCCGGTGCCGGTGATCTTGAGCTGAGCGCAGCCAATGTAAAACTGGGCTCCGCCGACGGTCTGCGCGCCGTGAAGCGCAAGCATCTCCGAACGAAGGAGATACTCGCCGCTGGGCAGACCCGTAGGAAGCTTGAACTCGTGCGTCATGTTGGCCGCGCCCATAATCTCGTTGGCCCACTTGCCGTCAACGTAGTCGAGTTCGTCGATTTTGAACCACGAACCAACGCCGGTCGCAGCCTTCGCGCTGTCAACGGGACCGAAGAGCATGTGGGTGATTGGGCCAGGGTGGCCAGATTGATCCCACTGAACCTTGATGGTGTCGCCTTCGCTGGCGGCAACAGTGTCGGCCACGCCGGTTTGTCCGTTGACGTTGCATGCGATATCTTCGCTCGTGACATCCGTCACGGGGCTGTTGGACGGCGGCATCCGGATGCCGACCTGGTAGCCGGGAGTCTCGTCATTGACCCAGAACTGGTGGAAGTTCTGATGAGCGGACACAGCCGCAATGAGGGAGGAAGCGAGGATGGTCTTGGAGAACATTGTACAAAGCAAGTAGGTGATCCCGGATCACGACAAATGAATGAATGTGGTTGGAAAAGAGTGAAAGTGGACGAAGTAAACGAATGTTAGTCGTGTAGGACTTGCCTGCGAGGAAAAGAAAAACGTGGGGCGGCAGGGAAACTCTTATACATTGCCATGGCCCCTGGATCTTCGGCTTCCATGATCGCCAGCCCTCGAATTCCTCGCATACAAAGTAGTTCCATCCATTCCCGTACCGCGCGCCAGAGGTTGATGGATGGTGCCAGGGCACCCGTGGACGTGGGATGACAGCCGCTGCACCATGCGCCAACAGTTCAAGCGGTTGCCGAATCAAGCGTAGTCGTGAGGCTCACGGTGGATACGTGGTGCATCTTTGGTGCGGTGGCGTCGATAGAACACCCGATTATGCGGGTGGAGTCTGAGGGTGAGAAGCGAGATTGCCAGTTCGTCCACTTCCGCTGTTTCGAAACTGGAGCGAGAACTCCCACCAATCGGTCGCCACATCGCATAGCGCCGCATTGTTTCACGCGAGTATTCGAAACCAACGACAGAGACTTCGGATTATCGAAAATGAGGTGAAGAGGCGGGAGCATGTTCTGTGTTGATGAGGAGGTGGGGCGCACCAAGATGACGTGCGAGAAGGCAAGGAAGGAGCCACCAACAAGCTAAAACAATGCGCCATGAACGTGTCCGCGTCCCTCATCACGCTCGATGCATGGCCTGGGGAACCTCCTGACCGCGACTCGAGTCCGCAACATATCGTCAATTTTCTTCTGAGGCTCCGCAGCCGTCGTAAGCGCGTCTCGCCTCGCCGAGAGTGGGCCACGATTATCGCCATCTCGCTTGCTCCGTACTCATCTCTTGACCTTCATCCTGACACGGACAGAATACCCGACATGCTGGGCATCGTACGCATATGCCGAGTCCAGCATCGACCGCCCCTCGCACCCGGCCGAATGCGGAATTGCGGCGTTGAAGTGGCAGCGGCCAAGCCTGTGAAGTGTTGGACACTCTTCCCTCACATGGAACTGCCAGACGTGTGAGGGTAACAATACACCAGCGTGTCCTTGTAACTCCCGGTATGGCCTCTCGGCACATGCACCCAGCAATCTGATGCAGCGAAGTGCGACACCTTTGCAGGCTTTTGGTCTGAGCCAAGCTGAACATACTCCTCCCCTCGGTTGTTCCGTTGGATCCAACCATGCTTGAAGCAATCTGAGTGAGGCGGGCAGCTTACTGAGAGATTCCGGCAGTCATGTTTCGCCTGCATCTTGAGAATCTTGGGAACACTCTGTCTGTCGCCAGAAAGCTGCATGGCGAAAGGCACCAACAAGAAGCGGAAACAGGCTGCTGTCGCTACAGGGCTTCCAGGAAGTGCCACCAATGGAGAGATGTAGGGCGTTGGCAGTGTAGCGAACAGCACAGAACGACCAGGCTCAATGGCAACATCATCGAACCGTATGCGAGCATTCAATGTCTTCAAGGCCAACTTCAAGTCCATGGAGACGCCACCGGTGGTTATCACTGCATCGTATGCAGCATTGCCGTTTTGCTGCAAGACGGTTTTCGATAATGTATCTGTGCTGCCCTCCAAGACGCCTTTAAAATCAACATATGCGCCAAGCTCTCGGAAAGCAGCAATAAGGAAGTAGACGCTCGCGCCCGTTATTTGCAGGTCTGTATTGGACCATATCGCAATCCTCAGGGCCCGTCGAACTGCAACCCCAGTGATGCCTGCAGATGCAAGGGCCATGATATGCCGAGCCTGGATTTTTTCTCCTTTCTCTAACAACCTCTCTCCATTCTGAATATCCGAACCTGCCGATCTCTTGTTCGCATTCTTCGGTATTGGCTCCACGACGGTTATCATCTTCTGTCCGCCGAAAGCCGTGGTTACGACGTCTTCAGCCCTCACGCAGGCATCCAGTGAGTGGATGGTCGTGGTAGTCGGGAACCGCGCTCCTGTCTTGATCTCGAAGCATGATGGTATTCCACCGCCACTCGATGGCATACCATTGCGTAGTTCTTCCTCCGTCGTGATGGCCCCTCTTACTATGAATGTGACTGGTCGCTTCTTCGTGGCGTTCGCAGTAGCAGCCGATGATATGGCATATCCGTCGACGGTCGAGGCATCAAAGAGTGGTGTTGCAACCGGGCTCACGTGGTCTTCTCCTGCAGTGCGACCAACGGCATCTTCCAGAGGTACAACATCAACATCTCTTCCATCTTCCTGCCCAAGTTTGTCTTCCGCAACTGATTTGATGATACCGAGCGCTTCGCTATATCGTATAGCCATTGTACTCAAAGATGCCTCCGCGGTGTTTCGTGATTTCCAAGAGTCATGGCTGAGCAAAATCTGCGTACCTCGGATCCGCACCCGACGTGCACAGACCGTTATCGTCGACGAGTTATCACCACCATCAAGCAAGACATGTCATGCGATTTCCGTTCTGGTCACAGTGACATTGAAATGTTTCATTCCGCTTTTCGCGATAGCGTTTGCACCGTGCCGAATAGCGCAAAAACTTCCCCGATCCCGCTCAGCAGTTGCCTTTTGCAACTCATTACGTCACTGCACAGTACGAGATACACACTGAACCCAGGACAACACACTGTTTCATTAGAATGGATCGCCTCTCAAACGTATTTCTGGAAGCAGCCTTCGACTAACAGGTGAAAACCTACCATTCATTCTGGATCCAACAACGGCTAGCGCGGTCTAATTTGGATTGGTTTTACCCCACTTTT
Source organism: Paraphaeosphaeria sporulosa (assembly GCF_001642045.1). NCBI lineage: Eukaryota > Fungi > Ascomycota > Dothideomycetes > Pleosporales > Didymosphaeriaceae > Paraphaeosphaeria > Paraphaeosphaeria sporulosa. The sequence continues at coordinate 1,397,325 of NW_017253364.1, read as the reverse complement.
GTGCTACCGGCTCTTTGCATTATCCCAACTGTTCATATATATAAGCACTTTCAGGGGCCATCTTTCGTATACGTTCGATCTTGTTAGGGCCAGGTTCTTTTCCACTATCGCATCGCTCTCATGTTGCCGATTGTCAACTTGCGTCGCTCTGCACAAAGCCAAGCCTGATCATCTATCCCCAGCAGTCACGTATACTCCCTGGAAACGCAAAAAGCTATCATTGGAGTATCCATCATGGTCGCTGGATATCAATGGTTCCTCCAGCTTCTACGAGTGTATGCCCCACACTTGGCACAATGTATAGCAGAGCTTGGCGATGCTTCTTCCCAAAGATTGTGGGTTTGGAAAGTGCTTGATGAAGCAAGTGAAGGTCTAGGACAATTGCGGTCCAGAGTAATAGTCCATGGCAGCGGCAGATGCTCAAGCTGATCTGGCGGGTGGAATTCAGCAATCCAATATCTTATATGCCAGCCTCCTCGATCCACTCCACCGGTCACTCCACGCGAGGCTTATGAGACGGCGCATCAACAAAAGTTTTACTCACGATATTGCGTCGCCATGCGTTTCCTACACGTCGCGGCCATCCTGGCCATCGTCTCGCTTTCAACTGCGCAAGACACCTACGATTACATCGTCATCGGCTCTGGTCCCGGCGGCGGCCCTCTAGCATCGAACCTCGCACGCGCAAACTACTCGGTGCTTCTTCTCGAGGCTGGCGACCAGTCCACGGCAGGTAACGCGGAATACCCACCACAGATCACTTGGGACTTCTTCGTCAGGCACTATGCGGATGACAAGAAGAACATGATGAACAAACACCTCACATGGAAGACCAAGGAGGGGAGGTACTGGGTTGCGGCAGGAGATGCGACGCCACCCGCTGGCAGTACCTTTCTGGGCGTGTACTATCCGCGCGGAAGTAGTGTTGGCGGCTCGAGTATGATAAATAAGATGTGCACATGGCTGCCACCGAACAGCGACTGGAACTACATCCAAAATCTTACCGGCGATGCTTCGTGGAAGTAAGTCTTACGAACTACACTAATGTGCATGGTCAAACGTTTCAGTGCCCTGTGTTACCCTAGGGCGTGCAATGCATTACTCCAACCTTTGGCACAAGATTGTGCAAGTTGTGTACTAACTCGTGCAGTTCGGACAATATGCGCAGCATCTTCCAACGCATCGAGAAAAACAATTATGTTCCCAAAGGAACGGCAGGCCACGGCTTCGACGGCTACTTCCAGACCAACATGAACAAGCCAGTGAGCCTAGGGCAACCCGCTTTAGGGATTGTGCAAGCTATCGCACAGAACTTCTCGCTGCCCACCACGCAGTCGGAGATTGTTACCAGGATGGGTTCGGATGCGAACTACCTCGATTCACAGCGCGACTGGACGACGGGGATATGGGGTCTACCAATGCATCAAAAAGCTACTGGTGATCGGTACAGCTCGCGCGACTATATCCAAGACACGATTCAGAGGAAGTTCCCTTTGACGCTGAGTATGAACAGTCTTGCTACAAGGGTACTGTTCGCTAACGGAACAACCTGTGGCGGCCAGCCACGAGCGACAGGCGTAGAGTATCTCCAGGGCCAATCAATTTACAAGGCCGATGCCCGCTTCTCTTCTTCCAATAAAGGCACGCTCAAAACCGCAAACGCACGGAAAGAAGTCATTGTCTCAGGCGGGACCTTCAACACACCGCAGATCCTCATGCTCAGTGGTATCGGGCCTAAAGAGCAGCTCGCACAGTTCAACATCCCTCTTGTAGTCGACGCGCAAGGCGTAGGAAGAAACCTCCAAGACAACCAGGAAATGCCCATCATCGGCCAATACTCCGGGACAAGCGCCGGATTCTCCCAGCCCATTATTATGATGAAGACCCCCCATTCACCCGACGGTGAACGCGACATGTTCCTCATGCAGGGGCAATTCGCATTTCGCGGCTTCTGGCCAGCGAACCAGACAAATGCAGCCTTGCCACAGGACGCGCCCAATACGTATGGTATTAGCATGGTGAAAGGGAAGCCACAGAATAAGAAAGGCTTCGTGAAGCTGGTTTCGGGTGATCCGACGGATGCGCCTGAAATCAATTTCATGCTTTTCGAGGAGGGTAAGGAGATTGATATGGGCGCAATGAAAGACACCATTGCATGGGCGCGCAAAATGTATGTCGGTGCGAAAGGCGTCAGTGTCCAGGCCAAAGAGCCGCCGTGCCCTGAAGGCCCGGATGCGCAGGGTTATTGTGGGCAGGCAGATGAGGACTGGAGTAAGTCATATCCTCCTCTATTATTTTGTATTATAAGTTCCTAAATATGTCGCAGTCACTGGACAGACCTTTGGACACCATCCCACGTCCACTGCGGCAATTGGAAAAGACGGCGATCCTCAGGCTGTGTTGGACGGCCGGTTCAGGGTGCGAGGCGTGAAGGGGCTGAGGGTTGTCGACGCGTCGGCTTTTCCGAAGACGCCGGGGGTGTTCCCAGTCGTGAGTACGTTTATGATCAGCGAGAAGGCGAGCGACGTGATGAAAGAAGATGCGAAGAAGGATGTTTGTGCTGCGTAGATTGTGAAATGTTTTCCTGGGACGAACGTCTGTATCACACCCCTCCTGTTATTGCTCAGGCACTCTAGCGCGAAGGGTCGAGTCACTCCGTCACTCTGACTGTCTCGTTGTAAGCCAATCAGAAGTTCAGCTCGGGGCAAATCGTTGTACTGTGTCTTTCTTTTACTATAACGTTGGGTAGGCCTAAGTATGGCGCCTTAGGTAAAGGCGCGCAGTTCACTAATCACTTGACTCACAAGTCAATCAAGTGAAACCAAAGGGAAGCAAACCTATCAAATCATACTGCGCAGCTACTGCGGCGTGGTTGAGGGTGTTGACGCGGACGGACACGGCAAGCGCTAACATCTGCCTAGACCCGTGCGAGACGAGCAAGATACACCGACCACCTCAATTACTACAAAATCATTGCCAAAGCCAGTGCGTTAGGCACCGTAGGCAGCAACGACCAAGGATATTCGAGCAGTGGGTACATAAGAGGCGTACGGCGTCCTCGGTATGGATACCGATGCGCACTCATTGCAAGTCTCGTAACTTATCGGGCAACAGCGATGACAAAACACCGAAAGATCTACTACATGCCAGGTCCGCATACTGGACCGCCCTACCCGGGCCTCGGATTGCCGCTGCGCATCGAGGCTGATGAGCAGAACTATTATCCCATCGGTGCTCATGGCAGCTGCTCGGGCTCCCACACCGAATTGCTACCTGTACGGGAGCTGGCCATGATGCACATCATGGACCGTCTTACTGACAAGATAGATTGGGACAAGAAAGTTTGGGATGAGACGATCGTGGAAAAGTGGCGCGCAGAAGTGAAAGCGATCCCAGATATTGAGTGGTGGAATATTGCGACGACGGGTAAGGACATTGGGGAAGACCAGAATATGTACGATGAGGATGAAGATGATCACCCTTACATTTGGGCCCGATGTCAGTTGGATGGTGTCGTTAATGATAGCACCTTCGATTGTGTAAGTCGAGAAAATGCAAGACACCATAGGCAAGCCTTGCAGTGCCAGCTGACACACTTCAGATCATCAAAGAACTTCGCAGCAAAGCGAAATACTTCAAGGAAACCGGAATCGTTGTTACATTGGATGCAACCGCATCGGTCGCTAAGTCAGATATACTGATTCCATCCGCACTCCACCAAGAGTTGCGTGAAGCATTCGGCAAGCTTATAATTGACCAGTCGGATTCTCCTGACTGGCATCCCAAATCGAATGACATGGTCCTGGACTTAGTACACCCATCAATGTACCCCTTGATCTACGGGTACAGCAGGGTCATCAAGGAGGAAGTTGTCGGCATTGAAGGTGCTATTTCCAGGTGGTCTGGCAAAGGTGAGGTCATCCCGAAAGACAAGACGAAAGACGAGAATCGCTTGTCTGGCATTGGAGGTGACATTCCGCCAGAGTACTGGAATGACACATACCAGTGGCTACCGGCGAATGTCACATTCCAGAACGACGGTAAGGTGAAGTTCGCCAGTTATATCAATAACCTTCACCCTCAGCGATACGCCGGTATGTATCATACGATCGAAAAACTCATTCAAACTGCGCTTCCTCTGTGGGACCAGTGTCTTGCGCCTGACGAGGGAGACGAAGACGACAGTGATGATGCACTGGAACGGAGAACGACTTCTCGCTTTGCATACCCTGACGAAGACGGCGCTGAGTAAGTCCTAACTATCTAACGGCTGTTGAGTGTTGTTGACCCTTCCCCGCAAGTGATGACATACCGAAGAACTGGATACCTTCTGATCCGAAAGAGTTGGCTGACGTCGAGGTCAATTGGGATGAAGTTCATTCGTGGGAGTTCAGACCAGTGTACGCAGACGATGATGACGAAGAGGCGAAGAAATGGGAGTTGCTGCGGAAGGCTCGTATCCCAGAAGCCGAATTCAAGGATGTCGAGTACAGACGGAAGGAAGGCACGCGGCTTTCCGACAACTTTCGCGAAACGGGGCTTCAAATCATTGTGAAGATGGTTTCTATTGAGCTCACGCCGGAGAAGCCGGACTTTCCTGTTGGATCATGGCATGTAAGTCGAATACATTACCAGCTCGACGATCGCTTGCTGACGATCGCATAGGTCGAAGGTCAGATGAACGAACGCATCTGCGCCACAGCACTCTACTATCTCGACAGCGAGAACGTCACCCCAAGCTCCCTTTCGTTTCGCATGCAGACCGACGCATACATTCACGAGGATTACAGATTACGGCAGCAGGCTTATGGCTGGCTCGAACAAATCTGGGGCACTCCGCTAGGGGATGACGGACCTTGTCTGCAGAACTACGGAAGCGTGGAAACAACTCAAGGGAGGTTGCTTGCCTTTCCAAACGTATTCCAGCATCGCGTGTCGCCATTTTCCCTGGTGGATAAGACCAAGCCGGGTCATCGCCGCTTCATTGCGCTCTGGCTTGTCGACCCGCACCAGCGTATCATCTCGACTGCCAATGTGCCACCGCAGCAGCAGAATTGGTGGGCTGAAGCAGTCTTCAGTGACACAAGAACGTCAGAAGACGTGGTGTCGCGCATGGAGAAAGCGTCGCTCAACTCGCTCGCGGTTGCTGAAGATGGGAAGGACGGCAAGCTTCCGGTTGAGCTGATGGACATAGTATGGGACGACTTTACTAGTTCCAAGGACAAGGGCTTATTGAGCGAACAAGAGGCTAAGGAGCATAGGTTGAAGCTTATGGAGATGAGGACAGCGTTTGTAGACGAGAGCGAGGGCAATTGGCACAATCACACGTACAACTTTTGTGAGCATTAACATGAAAGAAGGCGTTATGCTGTAGGTAGACCAAACTGAATATTTTGACACGTCTGAACAATGTCTCTGGATTTTTGGGCGATGTGATGTCCAGGGTGACTGGCCGTGAATGTCTTATTCAGGGCGACAGCATACCGCCATGGACATCATTGGCAATGTAGGCTTTCTCGCAAAAGCAACGAGCAAAAACTTGCGAGCTAATCTCTCTAATCCTAGCTGCAGAGCGTCATGACTCGTTTGTTTCGCACTTATCTCGCTACGCGGAAATATCACGTGATTCATGCACACAATGTCAAAAATTTGCCCAAAAAGGCAAAAAAAAAACATACAACAGCGGGGATTCGCTGCTGGTCACCCACGCAACTACTGATTCGCCGGTACACTGCTTATATATGGCTGAGCGGACGGGAAGCCTAGTTTTCAGTGTCCTATGGTCGTATGTGAAAGATCGAGGTATATGCATGTCTATATCCCGACAATTGGTTGCATATCGGCACTACAGCCCCTGCCATTTCCTTTCTCCACATGTTCGGATCCCCTCCCACCCGTTACTGTGGATGTTGCATCGTGCGGTGCACGTGGGGCTCTCCTTCACCCTGTCGCCCACAACGCTCTCGTGTGAGAGCATACGATTTCTTCAGGTAGATGGGAAAAAGGAACCCTACTGATGTTGCAGGAGGTGGTGCGATTGCGAGTTCAACAAAGCAACTCATTGCCCACTAAGCTGCCTGATCGTCCCTCTCATGCTACAGGTACTCCGATCATGTCTGTAGACCAGATTCCTAGTTTCTAATTTCGATGCCCTTGTGTAATGACTTGTGTATATAAGCCTGAGCCTGACCCGGGGCAGTAGGCAATAGGCGCCGATCTCTCGGTATTCTCTGGAAGCTTTCTATTGCTTGAACGAGCCCCGTCCAAATTCGACTCGAAAACCCGCGACATACTATAGATCGGCGGTAGAGTACCGTGTTCAGGAACATATTCATGCATTGGCTCGTCGAAAGTAGACACTCAACCTGACGCAAATCTTTCAACTTGGAAAGTAATGACCCGTGTATCAGCAAATCACTGCCTCAGACAATACACACAACTGTCAGCCGTCGCTTCAGAGCTGAACGGAGTCGATCGCAGACCCACGTGATCTAAATAGCGTGACTCAGGCTCACATCCTGCGATGATTTTGAGTCCAGCCGCTTTGGATCTCACACTCATGATACGGCTGTGAAATTAGCTCTACGCACGCAGATAAGCTTCCCTAGGCTTTCATGCATCCCAGCAGCTTGTCGTAATGCCTGTTTTGGAGCACGACTACTCATTGAATTCAAGCAACCCTATCATGTATAAGCTGGGCAATTGTAACTGGGGTTGCTACGATCTGCTCTATGCATCAAGCTCGTATACATCAAGCGATCCACGTGTGTCGTTCAGGCGACCCTCGGCATAAAACATCGCTTCCAACACTGAGTACTGGTACATGACCGCAATGCTTGTACTGCTCGTTATGCAGCTTCCGTTTTGTGACTTCCGATCAACCTTGAACAGTGCGTCGTTGAAAGATCAAGCATGGAACTCTGTAGTTCAGAAATGGGGTTATCTAGGATAGTTATAGCAAAGACAATTATTCTAACATCGATTAAAGATGCCATTTTCGATGCATCTCGGCTCTTGCATCGTTGATTTGGTCATACACATAGCTTTTCCTGGACCGATGATAATCGCTCAACTTGGTTCTTCTTGCAGGATACTTGGCGTCCACAATACTGCTAGAGATGATTGATAGGCGCAGAACTGTGTCTGAAATGTTAGTCTGGGCTATTAGGCTTTCAGAGACATGTGTTGCTAGTATTCCTGCTCCACAGAAGCTCAGGCTTCCTGGATTATGGGCCAGAAGCGGATGCATTGGCCAGATTTCAGCATGTTTAGGATTGGGCAGGGTTATGTTATTTTAAGAAATTAAAGATGTGACATCCAAATGGGGACCAGATAGGTGTTCGTTATTTCAAGGTTTCCAAAATCTATAAAAACCTACATGTTCACTCCTCATCATCACTCTACCCAAGCAACTACTTCCATTCATTATAAGAGTTCCAATATCTACAAAACGTCAAAAATGCACTTATCTACAGCTCTTCTCGCTACGCTCTGGCTGCCGCTACCTTGGCAACTCCAATCTAAACCGCAGCGCGCTCTGACCACGCGGCCCTTGTACGCCGTCATACGTCACACATGCCGATGCTATTTTCCCCTAAGTTTGCAGGATCAACTTCTGAAGATCCGTATAGTATCTGCAGTTAGCGAAGTGAGCGACAACATCGCGAAGCGCTGCGACTCTGAAGGGTACATGGAATGCGCCGACGCGTGCTTGGCTTTTGCCACCGGTCCAGAAGTGGAATCGCGGAGGCCTTTTGTCTTGAAACATGCAACATCTATGGCGAGTCTATTAAGTCGGGAGGTACGCAACAGGGAACGTATACATGAGCGATTGTTGTGCGCAGCTTTGGGGCCCATGGAGGAGTATTGCTACCACTCCCTTTGAATTCTAAACCCCTTTTCACTTTCGAGGCTACTAGTGGCCGTGTGCCTCTCACCTATTCCTACGTACCCGTTCGGCCTTTCAGTAACCGTACCTGAAAGACAATTTCGCGTCACCCCGCCTTTCTTGGCTCTCGTTCTCTCGCTCAAAATCCTCCGCCGTCCACGTCTCAATAATGCGTGCTCGCCGACGATTCTCCCACATGAGCAGCATTCTCATGGATATGAAACCGACTGCTCCGATTGCAATCAAGATCATTGTCATCATGAGAGGAAACCGGTCTAGTATTGTAAGCATTTACTTCACCCGTGTGAAGATATGGAGCTTACAGTGCGGCCCATATTTAGACTTGAAGAGTTGCCCAGCGATAACGCCTGCAAGGTTGCTGTAGCCGTTGATACCAATGATGATTGACCGCTTGGCCTATAATGTCTCATCAGTACGTTACTGCCCGCGAGCAGAAGATTTGAACATACCTTCTCCGGCGTGTTCCCTGCCAACCATGCTACGATCAGTGGCCCCGCGGTGAATGCCCCGGCAAGACAAACATGCACGAAGCCATATCTCAATTTTGGCTTGTCGCTCACATGCATGACCACAAGTCCCACAATCGCCAGCACCATACTTGACGAGACGATTATACTACGCTCCCTGAAATGATCGCTAAGATAGACGAAAACGAAGAGCCCACATGCGCCGACCACGAATGGCGAGACGCTCATAAGCGACGCTTGGACTCCAGAGTACCCCATGCCTTTCACTATGAGCGGCATGAAGTACCCGAACGCACTGACGGGAAGCGTGGCAAGAACGTTAAAGACCACCGTGAGAAGCTTCCTCCAATCGGTGACAGCATCGAGGACGTCTCGGCGGGTTATGCCACCAGTCTTGTTTTGAGCACCCTCGTGTGAGGCGCCAGCAACGTCAGCTTCCATACGAGCTACGGCATGCGCAGCCTCATCCGCCTTGAAGACTGTACATGGTTAACACTGTTGTGATCTATTTATATCTATTGGACTTACACCATGCGGTATTTAAGCGGGCAGGAAGCACAATGACTGTGACAACAGCCATAAGGATGCTAAGGGCGCCTTCGATTAGGAAGAGCAGTTGCCAATTGTGCACGGCAAGGTGCTTCACTTGGAAGATGCCATATGCGATTAGGCCTGCGAAAGCTCCGGCGATAGAGTACATGCCGGCAAAGAGCCCAAGGCGAAGCCCAAGCGAATACTTGGGATATATGGTAGACATGTAATACTGGGGAGGTTATCAGTGAGCGCTAACAGTCGCGAGTATCAAAACACTCACGAAAGAAGTCGGTACAAAGCCAGCCTCGAAAGCGCCTAGTAGCAGCCTTAAGGCGATCAAGGTCCCTCGGTTCTTCGTGCCTGCATGAGCCATGCACACAGCTCCCCAAGCGGTCATCATGCAAGCGATCCAGTATTTTGGTCCTATGCGACGTCCGATGGCGGTAGAAAATGGCTGCAATGTGATAAAGGTAACGGACAGAATCGATACTGAGTCCGCAATATCATCTTGGGTGATGTTTGCATCCTTGACCATATCTGCCTTCTCTCAACTTTGTTCTCGAAGACTATTCACTATTAGAAAGCTGCACTCACTCGTTGTAGCAACATAGCCAATGTTCGTTTTGTCGATCCCGCACAGGATGAAGTCAATCGCCAGTACAAGCACGACGATGAAGTCAAGCTTCAAGTTGACGCGCTTGTCCAGGGCTTTGGCCTCGTCGGTCAAGGGTTTGTACCCATTGATGAGGTGCTCATTGCTCGTTGGGACGCGCTCAATCGCGTACGCACCGCGCTTCTCGGAGTCGGCGTCGCTGGGTGTATGCATTGTAACGAGCAGTTGTCAACTCGTCGACGTTCCATCCATGCTTGTGTCGTCTAGGCCATGTTATATTGAGTTTCGCCGACCGGCTAATGGGCTCATTCCCCGCCACTCCCCAGATTTCGGGGCACTAATTGAATCGGAACATGCCACCATCGCAGATCCGGGCTTAGTTCCCCACAGCTTCCCCACAGCTTCCCCACGTGGGGAATCCTGACCTGCGGCAGTCACGATCGTTATCGCACCCTTGAGTTTCGGAGGACGTCTAATGCCGAAGCCGTTATTTATGGTACGCGGTAGTGACATGCCCAGTTCTCTTCTTTTGACATGAATTATCTTTCGCACCAACATCTCCAACAAGAATTATTGTCGCGGCCCTAGTCAAGGAACACGTCTTCCCAGGGTAAACAGCCGGCAATTTACAGCATTCATGACGGCAGCAACCTGCCCCTTCGCAGGTGCTCCAGCGCGTTCAGACTTCGAGCTTGCGGAGAGCTCAATTCCATCTGATATCTACGAACAATTTGACACCCTTCGCTCAAAATGTCCAGTGGCATACTCCTCTCAAATGGGAGGCTATTGGATGCTCACACGCTACGAGGACGTCAAGAACTGCGCCTCCGACACCTCAACCTTCATCTCCTCTGTCAAAGCCGTCATACCATCTGACCCACGCGGCACACGGCGTCCGCCACTGAACACCGACCCACCGGTGCACACACCGTACCGCACAGCAATTGACCGGACGTTGAAGATCTCGCGTCTCAAGCGATTGGAAAGTGTACTTGAAGACCATGCACGGAGAGAGTGGAAAGTACTGGTGGAGAGGGGAAGAGGCGACGTCAGTGCGGATTTTGGGGCCAACTTCGCAGCTTGGGTGGAGGTGACATGGCTGAACCTGGGAGACGAGAGTGCACCAATGCTTGCGAAGACAGCGGCTGCCTGGGTGAATGCTTGGCGTGAGCAGCAGACAGATGTGGTCAAATTCTATTCTGAAAAGCTGTATGATATGGCAAGGGCACTATTCCGAGATAGGCGCGAAAATCCAAGGGACGTAGAGAGCGACCCTGCAAGTAGCTTGCTTGCGGAGCGAGTGAACGGCCAGCCAATTGCGGAAGAGAAACTGATGTAAGTGAAACTTTACAAGGAGACCTGGCGTGTTGCAAGTGGCGTACTAATGGTGAACAGCGACGCTCTTCGCCAGTGCCTGGTAGTAGGCATGGTGGCACCACCCATTCTCTTTGGCAACATGGCGACACATCTGGCACAGGACAAAGCTCTGCAGAACCGACTACGTGAAAATCCGGAGCTCATTCCCTCTGCAGTCGAAGAATTCGTACGCCTCTATGTACCCTACAGAGGATTCTCTCGAACTGCATCATCACCAGTTGAGCTACATGGTCGAACGCTGAACCCAGGCGAGCCGATCACCATGACCTACGCTGCAGCCAATCGAGATCCGGAGGTTTTCTCGAATCCCCACGAGTTCGTCCTCGGCAGAGAAAACGTGAGCAAGCACTTAGGGTTCGGTCGTGGACGCCACAGATGTGCCGGAATGCCGTTGGCCAGGATGGCTCTACAAGTCGGCCTGAAAGTGATGCTGGAGAACAGCCAAGATTGGGACCTTGATGGTGAACTGCAATACGCCAAGATGCCAGAGATGGGCATTATAAGTTGTCCAGTTCGCATCATTAGCGTAGTAGAGCCGTAATCTATGTGCATTTTGCAATCCATGCGTCAACAACTTCTTCCATCTCCTTACAAACGCCCCACTGTAGACTTAATGCACGTAGAAGTAACCGAATGCTACTCAGCTCATAATTGAGGTCACGGAAAACGAAATCCTTTTGAATTCGCGTCGTTGTCAGTGTGCCTCGGATGAACTGGGCTGTTCCAGTTGTGTGTAAATCGTTAGATACGAAGCCCGCTGGAGTCTGACTTTCTTGGCTTGGAAGCAATACGGCCTGTTGCCAATCGACTGGTTCTGGAAAAGCCACTTGCGTCTTTCCAGCCAACGCAAAGGCAGCATACGTAGTAGCTGCAGCAAAAACAGCACCCGGGACATGCGGATCGTGCGCAAGACCAAGCGGCAGCTGTGAGGCGATCCGATGGATTTCAGAAGCGTGCATCAGCGTTCTCCTTGCATCTTCGGAGTTGACGTAACGTTCAGCTTGTACGTCCTTTTCGACCCGTTTCCCACCACCGAATATGTGTTGCGAGATCCCGTGGGCTGTACAAAGTCTCCTCGCCCCACGAGCCGTGACACTCCCCAATGCGTCAAGGCATATAGCATGCCAGCGCAGCATAGCTGTACTTCTTGCGACAGGGGTGAGAGATGAATGCGCTTCGATGTATCTGCGCACACGATCCAATACCCCGCTAATCTCCACCCGAGATGGAACTCCAACTGGCCGTGGCTCGATGCGCTTTGACTCAGCCACCAGAGACTTAAGCCCTTCTAGAATGACTTTGAGTGTGAAGGAAGACATTTCAGGCGGGATCTGCCCATTCTCTTGGTCTCCATCGTAAAAGAAGTGGCGAAAGAGGTCGCAAAACCTCAGCAAATTTGAGGGTGAGTTATTGCATGTTACTGCTCGAATCCAATCATCAGGACTATCGGTACGGAAACATGCCTCGCTGGAGGGTACCAGGAGCTGATTTGACATGTGCTGTGCCACCGTAGGACTACCGCTATATTGAGAGATTACTCCGTCGATGATGTACAGGCCGAGAAGGGACCGCAGCTGTGTTTCACGTGCCAGCCACAGTCGCCATGCACGGTACTTTGTTTCAGGATCGTCGTGGAGCTGTGGAACAATGGGTACATCTGGAAGGTCGAACAGTCCACAGTAACGTGCCCAGTAGAACCCTAAGCCGTGGAAAACTTGACTTGTGATGCGGAGATTCCGAGACTAAATCGTATTAGGAAGGATCCAATTGGTTTGGTCAACAGATCATGTACCTTCGATAGAGCAGCGTATATTTGGCTAAGCAAAGCCGTTTGTACAAGTTGGATCCCAGGGGAGGCGTCAAACTCTCCGCGATGCTTGATCATCGTATGCCAGGACGTCTGAACAGCAGTATGCGCAAGTCGCCACAAAGCGTCTCCCTACCTTGTGTTCAGTAATCGCAGTGTTAGAATTACGGAACCGTTACCTTGTCAGACGCTTCCTCATTGCCAAGGAACAAAGAACCGATTGCTATTGCATTGAGTAGCAAGGGCGGCGAACAGTTTTGAAAGACAAAAGTCGGTCTGTGAATAATAGGCATCATAGGAATAAAGGTCGAAAAGAACATGTGCAGACAGCTATCCAAAAATCGCGAGGTCAGATTTGCTAGTGCTGCAGGAGCCGTAACCCTGTTAACGGTGTTGCTCAGCAGGGTACTGAGCGTATGAATAGCACGATGGCCTTCGTCCAGGCCTTCTGTCGCATTATCATAAATATAATCCCATCCTGGGGAAGGCTGGCTTCCCGGTGGAGGGGGCATGTATGCTGGGGGTTGATCCAGCAGCGTTGGATCGATTGAGAGAATATTCTGAAGCAGATGCTCAGAGTCCGGCCAAAACAGGAACGAGTTTTGGGATTGAGAATGTTGAAAGTCACCTTCAATTGCCAAAGGCGATACCAGGGGTTGATCAACATGCTGATTGTACTGTTCTGGTACGAAAGTGCGCGGATCAAATCCACCATCTCGCACTTGCTCCGCCATGTGTGTTGTCGTGGATGTCGATCCTTTATGCACTCGTGTGTGTCGGTTCAGTGCATCTTGTCGAGCGAAAGTGCGACCACAGACATCGCATGCGAATGGCTTCTGTCCCGTATCTTCGAGGCATTAGAACCCGTCTTAGCAATCACCGTGCGCGCAGGTTAACCTCGGACACCTCCATAGCAGACGCTACCAAGAGCGTCCGAGTTGCGCCTCCGCCCACTGTGAGAAGGCCTTATGTGATACTAACGTGAGAGTTCATGTCTCTAGTGCTTAACAGTTAGCAAGGTGGTCGGCAGACAGTAACGGGATTTCGTCTTACCTGCAAGTGCTCCTTCTTCGCGTATGATCGGTCGCAGGACCCACATCTAAAGTCCAGTGCGCTTCGGCGGCGTTGGACACTTGGTGGCATGCTGTGGGGATGTGTCCAGAACAGAATAGAACGAAGGTGTTGAGGTGTTTGTGGGGAAACATGTGGTCAAACCACTGCATCTTTTCCCCGTACTCTCGCAGTTCGCGTAACAACACGTGCTAGACAAGCCAGAGAAAGGACCGATTTGTGGGGAGTGTGGGGAAGAGCACTTGCACCTGGGCAGCCTAACCTCGGCAAGGCGTGGACGCCAACGTAATCCTTGCTTACCAATCTGACCTACACTCTCAAACACTCGGACTGCGGCATCGAACAGCTATGCTACGGATCGAAAGCGCATTTGGAAGTGAGATGCTCTAGTATATAAGTATTTCTTTAGGCAGCTAGCGTTTGCTAAAATTGCTTAGCTACGAAAGTCTGGAACGCTGTTCGAGAGTGGTTTGAGAAGCACCAGCTCACAGAACCCTACTACGCTACATTGTGGGAAAGATCGAGACCAACATGAACTACAGAGCTTGAGATCGAGTATCTGAAACGTCTTGGGGAGGGAATGAGGTACAAGATATCTTTTCTTATGGGAGGGAGCCAAGGCTCGGCTGCATGAATGCGGCATAGCAGGCGTCTTTACTTCGTGGCTAGCAGTGCAACCACTATCCTGCAGAGCGGTACAGGTGGCAATAGTGACTGATCATGCTGCACGAATTAAAAACGGAAACCTTTTTCGCAACACAGAACAAACAGTGGTTCTCGGCGGGTTCGACTGTCCTGATATTTTGCCCGACTGCCTACCCATGGGAGGACAGAGGTTTGAACGTAAGTTAACGCATAGATCACAGTAATGCCAAGAACAAAGTAAGGTTTTGTGGAGACAGGCTCGATTCAGATACATCATTATCTACAATGAATATTCTATGTGCAAGTCGAGCTTTATCCTTCAGTCTGAACCACAATACCATACGCTCTAGTTGACCTTGGCCTGAGACAAGCTGGTGATCTGCTTGGCTCCATCCTGGATCTTGCCGTTGGGCAGCTGGAATCGGCATAGAACACCAGATCGCTCGGGAACGGCGTTATCGCAAGTCAATTGGTTGTTGGCAACGCAGTTTAAAGCACCACCGCCTATGATGCATATCAGCATTGCTTCTTCATTCGGTTCGCAATAGCTCTTTGACTGTTGTTCTACTTACATTGAGCAGGACCACCGGGCACACATTTTCCAGCGGCGCCATTGACGGTGCAAGCATCTTGTTTCAGGGACTTGTTGGCGATGCAGCAGGCGCCATTAGCAGCCTGGCGAGCATCGATCGAGGAAACTCCGACGCTGGCGGCAGAAGAGATGGCAACAAGGCCGAAGAGAAGGGCGGTGATGGAGAACTGCATCTTGACTGATATTTTATGTGTGGTATTATAAAGATTGTTGTATGAGACTTGATTGGCAGTGAAAGTAATCCGCACAGCGGGAAAGAATAGACGAATGTAGATCTGAAGATTTGAATCGAAGACTGGCTTGGGAAGGAAAAGAGGAAACGGCTGACGCGGCCTACTTATACTGAAATATCGTGCGAAGCACTGTTGCTGAACGTCTCATGAGCCACCAGGTCAGCGGCACCGCGTCCGTATCTGACGGCAACTTTTGATGCAGCGTGTAGACGCCTTGGCCGTGACTGGAGCTCCTGACTGCGGGGTGCAGCGCCTTAACAGACGCAGAAACGCAGGGTATAACTGCTCGAACCCAGGAAATAATGCAGAGCATTATGCTACAGTAGCTCTAAGCGACCTAGATGGAGTGTGCTAGGAAAACCGAGGCTGTAGCACATCCATTTTTGGTCCGCGACACAAACAAGAATGAGCGAATTTGTGAAGGCGAATGGGCTGTCTAACCAAACAATTGGCATCTGCATAATGTCAATCAAAGCTTAGATCAAGCAGTGAGCATTGCAAGACTTGAGACGTGAAGAATCTGAGGCATGTTGAGACTTCGGCTAGCCTGAGGCTGAGACGTCGGCAAATCTGAAGTTGAGACGAGACCTAGCCACTTGACAACGCGAGCGCGATACCAACGAGAAGGCATCTTGCGATGAGGCAATGCTGTTTCTTCTAGAACTCTGGCGCCTCGATCGTGAGATCTAGAAGAGGTGGGCCCAAACTTATGCATACCAAAGTTGCTCCAGGCCGCGCCTTCACCACTTTCATTCCGTCGGATACTGTTTTGCTGCGCGCCCAACGGTCCTCACTCTCTTTATCATCTTGCGTATTGTTGGCTTCGCGGGGTATTGCTGGACATCCTTTTCTTGGAGGCATCTATACCTACGCTGGAAGTGCAGATGCTTTTCGAATGTAGAGGAGGAATGAAGCTGTGGCAACAGACTACGACGCAAGAGCTTGGTTCAATTCGTAACGGGCCCGTATGACTGTCGGAACGACAGTTGTAGACGTAGTATCGATTACAGACATAGCAAGCAAATATCTGTGCAATGTTCAGGACGATGCAGTGATTCCTGTGCTGTGCTAACAACGGGTCCAGGTCGGTTCTCGGTGTCGCAGGGGGGTGCGCACTTTTCGTCCCGCTGTACCAAAAGCTACGCGCGGCTTACAATCATGCCAATAGGCCCATAGTATACCTATTGTCGCCCGTGCACTTTGATATTGACTCCGCACCAGATTAGAGCGAGTAGCAACATTTCGGCCAGACGTCGGAGGCTGAGGTGTGTGATGACGTCATGGTTGGAGATCTTAGCCGAATATCATCACAAAGTTTCTGCACAAGACCTCACAATCTTATCCTCCATCTTCACCCGCATGGATGGACAACAGACATGAATCTACGGTAACACATTACGATTATTAATATCAAATGCCTCTGTCACTGGAACTGGGTTGAAATCATCTGCAGGCGTTCTCTCATGATCAGCCAATAGAAGTTGCAACTTTGAGACCAACTGTTGATTTGATTGGGGGCTTTCATTTCTTTCCTTCACCCTCGCTCCACGAATGATGGTCGTCTTCAGTGCTCAGACGAGGTTTTCCCCGAGAGTGACATTTCGGCACATGATAGCTTATGCAGGAACGAGACAAGCACCAAATCGGAGGAACCGTGGTGTTCACGATTCCCCGGCGGCCCCCGCTTCAACATGACGCTATACCACATTTAGTTTGAGCCCTATGTCGCAATACAAACCTGTGAGCACGTTCTGCATGTTTGTGGGGGAAAACGTACAGGCGACATGACGAATAGTGGAAAAGCTTTAAAACATAAAGATCTGCCAAGGTAAGATGGAAAGATTCCGATCACAGCGCACCAGGCCCCTGGGTTCGTTTCACAATGTTTGGCTCAATCCTACTGTCACCCCTCTCGTTACTTTGGCTGGCTACGGCTGCCATTGTAAGCTGTGACGCAAGCAACAGAAATGGCAAACCAAACTTTGTCTTCATTATCACGGACGACCAGGATTTGCATCTTGGCTCTCTCGATTACATGCCTTTAGTGAAAAAACATCTTGGAAAGCAAGGTACTTTCTACAAGCAACACTACTGCACCATCTCCATTTGCTGTCCGTCAAGAGTCAGCCTACTCACTGGCAAAGCTGCTCACAATACAAATGTGACCGACGTAAGCCCACCATATGGTGCGTTCTTGATTTTCCAGTGGAATGGGCCTGTTGTCTAACATGGATAGGCGGATATACCAAGTTCATATCGCAAGGTCTGAACGACAAGTATCTTCCTGTGTGGTTACAAGAAGCTGGATACGACACCTACTACACCGGAAAACTTATGAATGGCCACTCAATCTCGACTTGGAACAAACCGCTGCCCGCCGGCTGGAACGGTACCAAGTGTGAGTCCCAATCGAGAAAATTTGCTTTATGTTTAACTCAATACATTTAGTCCTTGTCGATCCTGGTACCTATATTTATTTCAACGCGACCTTTCAGGAGAATCAGTCGCCCCCAGCGCCAGCTCCAGGCCAATACAACACTGACTTGGTAAAAGCGAAAGGGTTGTCTTTCATTGACACTGTCGCCAAAAGCGATAACCCCTTTTTTATTGGCATTGCACCAATTGGACCGCACGCCGAGTTCACTGGATCTGGTCCTTTCACGAAGCCGGTCGGCGCTACCCGGCATCAAGAGCTTTTTCTGAAAGCCAAAGCCCCGAGGACGAGCAATTGGAATCCGGATGAGGTGAGACATATGATTCCATTCAATAAAACCGCTTCTAACTTTCTTTCTAGCCAAGTGGAGCCAGCTGGATCTCGAAGTTAGAGAAGCTAAATGACACAGTCATCGACTTCCACGATGAATGGCACGTCGGTCGTCTCCAGTCCTTGCAATCTGTTGACGAGCTCGTTGATGAAGTATTCAAGCGCCTTGAGCACTACAATCTACTGGACAACACCTACGTCATTTTCACATCCGACAATGGATACCATATCGGCCAGCATAGGCTCCAACCCGGAAAGACATGCGCGTTCGAAGAAGATATCAACGTGCCGTTCTATCTCCGCGGGCCAAACGTGCCCAAAGGCCAGACTGTTGATGTGGTCACCACGCACACAGATATCGTACCGACGCTCTTTCAGTTGGCAGGTATCGAGCAACGCAGCGACTTTGATGGACAGCCGATTCCGGTGACGAGCAATGCGATTGCCCAGCAAGTAAAGAACAAGAAGCGCGACCATGTCAATGTCGAGTTTTGGGGCGAGGGTATCGACGAAGGCAAATACGGTCGTAAGTTGCATCCCGACATGCTTTGTCGTATTCCAGCTAACATTGCTTCGCGCAGTCGACGCACCGAACAACACCTACAAGGCAGTCCGCATCATCGGTGAGCGATACAATATTTTGTACACAGTGTGGTGCACCAACGAGCACGAATTGTACGACATGACTGTAGGGACTACATTCGACCCTGCCTTACTCATACTCACACATCTGCAGAGAGATCCGGGCCAACTCAACAACCTTGCCATCCCCTCCAAATGGCGCACCCTCATCCTCAACCAGCCCATCTCCAAGCTCCAAGCCCGTCTCGACGCCCTCCTTCTGGTCCTCAAGACCTGCAAAGCTTCCTCCTGCACGGACCCCTGGTCTGTGATCCACCCCAAGGGCGATGTTGTGAACCTGGAAGACGCGCTGGCGCCCAAGTACGACGAGTTTTACGCGAAGCAGCCGAAAGTGTCATTCTCGAAATGTGAACTGGGGCAGATTCTGAGCTCAGAGGGGCCGTTGAAGGGGAACTCGTATCACGGGGGTGAGCTGTGGCCGCACTGGGTTTAGTGCGAACAAGTACCCATCCATCACCAACTGGAAGCGATCTGATCCGAGTTCCATTGTCGCATGTCAAGTCCTAGTGTATGGAGCTGTAGCCAGCCCATTCTTCGAGAATGTACTACTGGAATCGCTCTACCAGGCCGAATCTACTTTGATCTGCGGCGTGGCCTTCCGCTGACGTGAGAAAGCCCAAGCCTCCATCTTATCAAGGCTACCCCCATACATACCTACGCTTGTAATGTGATTACAAACAAGCACGTGGAGAACATATAGTGCGAGCTACCCCAAGTCGGCAACCAAACGATTGACAGCCACAGAAACAGTCCCAAAAACGACCGCCACCCATGGCTGACCTCGCCGCCCCCGAACACACGTACCTTCGCTACGCCATCCTCTTCGTGCGCCCACCCTCTCATTCCGCCCGACCCATCTAACCCTCGTCTAGACCGCCTTCATCGGCGTAGCCGGCTACATCTCCCTTGTTTTTTCGCCCTCCGCAATCCGCGCCAACTACACCCCCACCCACCGCCCGCACTTCACCGCCCTCGCCGCGCGCTCGCTCGGCGCGTGGTTCTTTCTGTGCGGGATCCTGCGATTCGGAGCGTGGTACTACTGGGGGGAGAAGGGCTGGTACGATGCGTGTATGGTGAGCTTGGCGGTGCCGCTGTGGCATTATGGCGTGGAGAGGGCGGTCTTTGGGAGTGTGGAGTTGTCGCAGGTGTCTGTGGCGTATGCGATTGATGGAGGGGTTTTGGCGGCGATGTGGATGTCTAGGGATGGTGTGATTCGGATGTGAGGGGGGTAGAGGACGTGTGTGGCGTGGGACGGAGCAGCTGTGTTTCTGTATTTTGGAACCGTGTGACTCTGTTTCACGCCTGGCACCTTTTTGTAACCATATTTTACCTTGCGGTACGCTATCTTCTTCCATGCACTGGGGTGTCTGTTAGATATGGAATTGTAGTCTGGTTGCCACGACTACATCCGCTCCCAGGCACACCCTACCGCTTCTTCACCAGGCCATATCAATTGGTTACCAAGACCTATTAACGTGGTGAGCTCATCGCGTTTCAGGAACGTACTGCTTTTATTGTAGTGTCTTCCGCTACCGCGCAGGGTTTTTGATGGGCTTACATGTTCCCACCAAACTCGACGCAATGTCTTACCAACACCCACCAAAGGTCGACCTGGCAATAGTCTCCGTTAATATCCAACTCCTTGGAAATCAGATCCAGGAGACGCTGTTTCTGTAGGCTACAGAGATCCGAAACAGAAGCAGGGCTGAGGCTCTCATTGACACTAGGGCTGAAGGACAGGTCATCGGTGCCAATCGTCTTCAAGTTGCCAAACCCAGAACCTAATCCATTCCATTTATCCAAATGTCGAGCTTTGGATGGTACTTCATAGTCGGAGATGCGAAGAACGAATCTGTCAGGGCCAAGAAGGCGCGCTGGAAAAGTAGATGTAGGTCAATCTTGACTTTTTCTTCAGAGCTGGAATTGCGGAAGAGGGTCTTATAGGCCACGCAGCACTGTGCTAAGACGTCGAGCTTGACCGTGTCAAGAACCTTCTCGAACCGATTGTACTGAAACAAGTACAGTGAGTTCTCGATCACGAGGCTTCTGAATACGTTATTGAGGAAGTCGGCTTCTGATAGCGGACTTAGACTCGGCGCAATGTCGCGGTGCAAGGGATCGCCGAGGTGCCCTCCACGATCTTCGAAGGTGATCTCGAACTCAATGTCCTCGCCAGCCTGACGTGCGTTCGTCCAATCCATCTTTGCCAGCAGAATCATGTCGTATATAGACACTGAGCGTCTGCACCTACTAGGACACGTACGGCCGACATCAACGATGACTCGCTTGATCAGGTTCATGTTTGATTCGACTTCTTCTATCCAAGTCGAGATACAGTCCGTCGGATGACAATCCTGATCACAAAAGTTCGATGGCCGAGTGAACATCCAAGTGTTATCAATGTAGAGAATTGAAATCGCTTCCGAGTAGATTTGGCGATAAGTGCGGAGGCAAGGCATGACCGGATGGAGCTTATGCTTCTCGTTCTCGTCAAGCTGGCGTTCGGCAAGAGTGATGGGTTCCTCGGCGCTGAACAAGATTTGGTATATCATGGTCTCGAGCTCCGCCGGCAGGCTTGTCAGGAACGGAAGAGCGTTTGGATAGGCTGGGCTGGAGACGACCTTAGGTAGAGTCAACAGAGCAACGGCTGGTGGAGGCGCCGTCATTCTTGTGACCAATATATTGGCCGCTGTGGAGAAAATATGTCAACGCTTTGCTTTTCCGTTATGTCGCAGAGATTTGACCTACAAGCTGTCCAAACGCAGCGCTGGGAGAATACCCACAGTAGATAGGTGGGAGATCGGGGAAACAGGATCTCGAGGGTGGATCCAGTGACCGGTTCCCTCGAAGCGAGTGGTCATCAAGCTATTCGTGGAGTGTACACTGGAAGCGGAGTAACGTTTAAATACCCATAATACCTTCGATACGTCGGACACCTAGGCCAGGGCGAGTATGCCTCACGTGCGGACCCAAGCGTGCCTTTCATTTTGGTGAGCATTGACTTCATGTCTCACGCTCGCACCTTCTGCAAGTGGAAAATCAAACAACGCTTCGGCTAAGACGCCAAACACTCCATCATACAAAACCAGAACATACACATAGCACTACAAGAGGTCTGATCTTTATCTGCTGATCTCAACCTCAGGATCATACCATCCTCCGACCTTATTCGCCCGATCCAACACCACCCTCTCTCCCATGCTCAACCCCTCCTCACTACTATCCCACATCTCGAGCCCCATCCCCCTCCTTCCCTCCTCGCCGACCAGGTTCTCCAGCTCGTCAACGCCAATACGTCCAACATGCTTACTCTCGCCCTCACCGCCGCCAAAGTCCGGAGACGGCGTCCCATCCACGAAGCAGGACCGCTGGCGATTGAGGTACTTAGCGTTGTCCTCGGTCAGTGGACATGCGGGGATGTACATCACGCTCGAATCGGAATTGCCTGCGTGCGTGCGGTCGACAGCGTGGATGGTGTCGCAGTGCCAGGCGACGTAGTCACCCGGTCGAACGGTAGGCACGTGGACCATGCTCTGTTTGAGATGCAGGTGCGGGTGCAGGAGGTGCGAGAGTTCCTGGCCGTGACCGGGGGACGCGCCGTGGATCCAGGAGGTGGAGGTGGTGTCCATCTTCCAGTTGTCTGAGGCTAGGAACGATGCGGAAGAGGTAGTCGCTTCGTCAGCGGTCTGGGCACCAGGGGTAGCGACGCCGTGCTTCGGACTGAAGAACGGGCGGAGGAGGTAGTACGCTGTTGCCTTCGCGAGGAGGGGGTTCACGAGGAGCGTGCCCTCGCCGGGTCCGGTGGTGGACAGAGACAGCCAGCCCTGGAACATGCGGAACGCGGAGCATGCGCCCACGCCCTGGTGCAGGTCCGACACGACGTTGAGCCGACAGCTGGACTCCCACGGGTCGAAGGCTTCCCAGTTGCCCTTCCAGACGGCGTCGTAGACCTTTCCGCGTCCGTAGCCAGCCTCGTCCCAGCGCTCTACACTGCCGCCGTCGACGTGGGGGCCGAGGGCGAAGCGCGCGTCACCGGGCAGCCGCATGCGGAGGCGGTCGGCGTAGGATATGGGGTGGCGCGTGGATATGGGTGTGTGTGGGTTCGTGGCGTGCCAGTAGGACATGAGGAAGCTCTGCGCCTTGAGCATGTTGGGGTGGCCGCGGGCGAGCAGCTGGGCGCGGGACCAGTACAGCTCGAAGACCTGTGGGTTCTCGGCGGGGAAGGCTGCGCGCGTCAGTGATGAATGCTCCTCAGCAACGTTATGGCGCATACCTCTCGTCTGCGGATTCGCCCGGATGTATTCCCTCAGACTCTCCTTCCACCCCAGCGCCTCCTCCTCGCTCACGACGCCGCGCACAACAGCAACGCCCCTCTTCCGGAGCTCGCTGCTGAACTCCTCGGGCGCGTCGTCGATGTCCCTGAAGTCGATCTCGGGTATGATCTCGGAGCCCTTCTCCACAATCAGCGGTATCTCCTCGCGCAGGTCCTTGAGCAGCCGCTCCCACGACGCTCGCACAGCCTCTTCGTTGCCCTTGATCAAGCGCGCCTTGAGGTCCGCATACTCGGGCGCGAGCGGCGTGAACTGCTGGCCCGACAGCGACGCAAAGGCGTCCGAGATGTCGCCCTCGCGCTTGGAAGCAGCCTGCGTCGCGGCGGTGCGCGCGCGGAGTAATGTTCGGACGGGTCGCGATCGGACGGTTCGCGCGACGGACAGCATGGTGGGCGGCTTGGTGCTGCTGTTGCTACTGCAAAGTGCCGATGTCGTAGTTGCTCCCCCAGAATCTCCTCCCCATTATATAGCCTGCGGTGCTCCGACAGCTCTTGCTGGAGTCGTCGAGTTCCGCAGCGCATCTGTCGACGAACGACGTCTGGGTGGCCCTAGCTTCTTCGGAATCCTCGATGCGGGAAGGGGTCCGCCAGCCAAGCTAAACCGCTCTTGGGCAGTGCGGGGAGTCGTCGTCGCTGCGGGACATGTTCTGGAAGGTTTCCGACGATGCTGTGGGCTGAGCCTGACCATGGCACAGGAAATGCGCAGTGCCGTTGGAAAGACCATCGCCATACCAATGAGTATGCAGAGAGGAAGGTCGGCTGGACCTCCTGCGCCCACCGCGCCGCAGCATCACCTACCCCGCCATCGCGCCGCGCCCCTCCTGGATAAACGCAGGTAGCATTCCCGGCCCGCACACCCATTGACCGCCCCCGTAGCCGCATTGTACACTGGCAGAATCACGCTTGAACCTTGGGCAGCAGCACGGCGTTGAGCACACCACACGGCTTGCGGGTGGATCTCACGCCCAATGGCATCATGTTCTCGCGGAAAAATCACTCGACATCCGAGCGAGCGCTGTACCTGTTGCAAAAATTGCTAGATCTGTCCTAACGGCACCCGTCTTAATGTCATGGGACGCGTTCGAAGATGCCGTACCGCCGTGCTATGAAGCCCCCGAGGATATATGTAGCCCGGGTGCCCTCGAGCTGCCCGCGTCAATTGTAGTGCCTCACCGTGTTTTCGTGTGATTTTGAAGAGCAAAAGTAATCATGACGGACTCGCAAATCCCCAAAGAGGAGTATGTGACGGATTCACACCTCCCCAAAGACTTCCGCTGGGGCTTCGCAACAGCATGGTGCGTGTCCCCTGGTTACAATTGACTGTCCTCCACCAACATCCCACTCACGTCCACCCCGCACAGCTACCAGATCGAAGGCGCGCCCAAAGCCGATGGAAAGGGCGAGAGCATCTGGGACGTCTTCACCCACATTCCGGGCAAAGTCTGGGACGGCACCAACGGCGATGTAGCCTGCGACAGCTACAACCGCACGGCCGAGGACATTGAGCTGCTCAAGTCGACGGGCGCAAACACGTACCGCTTCTCGCTGTCATGGACGCGCATTATCCCGTTGGGCGGCCGCAACGACCCCGTCAACGAGGCCGGCCTGCAGCACTACGTCAAGTTCGTTGACGACCTGCACGCCGCGGGCATCACGCCCATGGTCACCCTGCTGCACTGGGACCTACCCGACGGCTTGTACCAGCGGTACGGTGGCTACCTCAACAAAGACGAGTTTGCGCAGGATTTTGAAAACTACGCGCGTGTGGTGTTCAAGGCTTTTGGCGACAAAGTGAAGTATTGGATCACCTTCAACGAGCCGTGGTGCAGTTCTATTCTTGGGTTCAACGTTGCGAGCCACGCTCCGGGACGCACGAGTGATCGGAGCAAGAGCGACATCGGCGACAGCAGCACAGAACCCTGGATTGTAGGACACTCGCTGCTGATTGCGCACAGCAGGGCGGTCAAAGTGTACCGTGATGAGTTCAAAGAGAAAGATGGTGGCATCATTGGTATCACATTGAACGGTGCGTATACGGCGTTCCTCATGGTGGGGCCTTGCGAAACCTTATACATCCTGCCTCAACCAGCAGCTCATGCGAGCCCAAGGCGGAACGTGGCGATACGAGGATAGGCTGCTCACCGCCATGGATATGCCACGTGAAGACTTAGCTGACAAGACACGTTGTAGGTGACTATGCCGAGCCGTGGGATGCAAACGATCCTCTTGATGTCGACGCGGCGAACCGCAAGCTGGAGTTCACCTACGGGTGGTTCGCCGACCCAGTGTACTATGGAAAATACCCCGATGCGATGCGTAAGCAGTTGGGAGACAGATTGCCCGACTTTACAGACGAAGAAATCGCGCTGGTCAAAGGTAGCAACGACTTCTTCGGCATCAACTCGTATGGCGACAACTACATCAAGCACAAGGAAGGAGAACCTGCTCCAGATGACTTCTACGGCAATCTGGATGTGCTCGATCAGAACAAGGCCGGTGATTGGATTGGACCAGAGACAGAGTCTGTTTGGTTGAGACCGAATCCCCGCGGCTTCAGAAGTCTGCTGAACTGGTTGAACAAGCGCTATGGCGGACCGATATTCTACGTTACAGAAAATGGTACAAGTCTGAAAGGGGAGAACGATAAACCCCGTGAGGAGATTTTGGATGATGAGTTCCGCTGCTGGTTCTTCAGGGGATATATCGGAGCGCTCGCGGACGCATACACGAAGGACGGCATAGACATTCGAGGCTACACTGGATGGAGTCTCTTGGAGTACGTATCCCATTCCTTTCTATCTTTTCCCGCCGTGGCATGTTGCTGTCTCGAGTTCTTCGACACTTCGCGTACATTGATTTCTGCTTAAGGGATGGCTCACGAGAGCATTTCCTACTAGCTGCCTGCAATTGTGGACGCTCTCAGTTGCGGACAGCATGGCTCGCTGCACTTCTTTTTTTTTTCTTTAGAACGCGATAGGGGATCTCCGTGCTAACCCTGTATACCTGCAGTAATTTCGAGTGGCACGAGGGCTACCGGACGCGCTTCGGCGTCACGTACGTCGACTACGAGGGTGGCCAGAAGCGATACCCGAAGAAGAGTGCGCACGAAGTAGGCCAAATCTTCGGAAAATACATCAAGAAGGACTAGATTGCTTGCAGCCGGTGGCTCGAGGCGACATGGGCCAGAGGCATATGCAATCGATGATTCTGAGAGGCTTCCAGAACCGGGTACATCTTGGCGTGATGTGCAGGAGGGTCTTACGTGCAGTAACGTTTGTGCAAGTGCGCGTGCGGGTGTCGGTATGATGTGCGCGACGCTGGAGGATCGGCCCAGGGTATTCAACGAGGGAAGTTTTGCGGCCGACTTCAGCGTGTGTTGTGATGGAGTCCTTGGAGCCGGTCGGGCTGGTCAGGAAAAATTACTGCTTTCGATAGACTGATATATCCACAACGGCCGCGACCCGCTTGTCCACCTGCTCTTGTATACCTCACACCACCATTATGCGACATGCTTGACGGTGTAAAGCATCATAACGGCTGTAATCATCCGTATGAGGTCTCGAGTATATGGAGGCTACTGTTTCGGAGATGAAAGATCCACCAGGGCTATTCGAGTTTAGAGTTCAACCTTAAGAGGGTGATCAAACCCTTTCCTTCCTGAGAGCCGCTGGGGCGTCAGAGGTGTCTTTCTAGGCTGGAGCTAGAAGATGGCAGATCGTGTGGCGCTTGGAGTTTGGCCGAATGACTCGTTATCCGCCACCCTCCACAACCCCTGGCCCGCTGTCGTGCAACCTGAGCGCAAACTTTATTCACACACGAGCGGGCAACCTTGTGTATATTGCGTCTCAGCGGTAGCGACCTCGTGGCAAAGCGTCGCGTCCATCTCTTGATAGGGCGAGAGGGGCAAGTTGATGACGACTTCCTTCCCTTGTCCGCTGTGTGTAGGATCCTCCGTGCGTGCATTGTTGTCGAGAGACTAATCGTGGTACTCGTAGGGGTCTGGAAACAAGGCCGGATGCGGCCAGGCACTAGAGCCGCTCATCAGATGGTCGTCCAGTGAGCGTATCAAGATACCTCTAGTAAAGAGACGGCGGGCTGTCTTGCGTGGTGACCGATATTCTGTGAAGCAGTTAGTGCGTCTAGAGCGGGGAGTTGCGGTAGCTTCCCCACCATGTAGCGTGGCTGGAAATCGTGACAAAAAGCAAGCCCCTGGCTTCCTAAGCGTCCAAAGGCGTCAACACCAGGCAGATAATGCGAGAAACTTGGAGGAACAAACGGAAGAGAGCAGCCGATAGCCCAGATGGTTCGGCGGCTGAGCGTTCTGATCGGCAGTTGCAGTGCTGTATCCACCTTCTTTGTCGGCTCTTCCCGTCAGAAGCGCCGAGGAACGATAGTTTGGAGGTGAAGGCACGAACATTAGGGATCAAATCATCGAGCAGACGAAAGTCTTTTGTGAAGTCAGCACGGAGTGATCCACAGATCCGCCGAGGAGCCACACTTGCGCAATTGACTAGCGGACTCTCGTGAGGGTTTCTGCATAATGTATTAGACAGTTCCACAGACATTCTGCTGGAGCCTAGATTGCGGCCGTTGTGACAGCGTCTTCAAAATGAGCAAGGAACGGCATTGGCAACGGCAGAGGGGCATCGCTGCAGAGGCCACGGTAAAACGTAGCCCGCTCAGGCGAAAACATGTCGTACACTTGTATGTTCGTGTAGCCGTCGGTAGCGCTTCAGCTCTGTGCTTGTGGGGAGGCGCAACGGGCAGCGATGATCTTGGCTGGACACTTCGTGGAGATTCTCGCGGCATCACTGCGCTAGAAGTCATGGTTACGAAAGCGCCAGACCCGCTGCTGCCGGAGGAAGGCGCTGTCCCCGCGCAAATGCTTGACCGGCGCTTCTGTCGATGCAAAGACAACATCTACACTTGGGTCTATGATGGAGATGCTCTGGATTTTAGCAGCTGTAATAGCAGCTGTAATAGCAGCCGTAACATCATGCCGCCGGCGATAAGAGAGGTGCGCACAGAGCCGCGAAACACTGCCGCAGAAACAAATCAGCACCAAGACGAGGGTTGCCATAGCTAATTCACTAGTTGCGGCTGTTCCTGGGGCCATGTCGGGACAAGCACGCAGTCTGACAGCGGCGCAATTGCCTCGAACGTATACCCCCTATATAGTTCTGTCGTGGTGGCGCGCTAGAAGCACTGCTAGAAACTGCAGCGACTGACGACATCAGCACCTTGCGCCATCGCCCAAGGTTGCATCCGCTTCGTGGATCAATACACATGTCAAGTTTCATGTCTCGTCGCATACAATGATGGCCCACCGACGATCAGCCGTTGGAATTATCCGTTAGCCTGCACGTCGACTAAAAGCATTGCTGATCCCTCTCTCACCAGAACTTGCTTCAGCCTCAGTACGTGAAATGGATATGCGGCATATTCAATAGTGCACTGAGGTTCCATCAGGCTTTCTGTCCATGCCTAGGGTAGATGCGAACCGACGCCGCGGCGGTGTCATGGCTCTGTGCGTAAGCCGCAAAACGTGACAGTGTGCATTGACTGCCCGTACCGAGAGCTTTTGACTTTACGAGACGTGTTTCACGAGGCCTAAAAATACTCAGTCTACAGGAGTGCGTCGCCAACCCTCGACCCCTGTTTCGCGGATGTTGACAAGTGTTTCGCCGCAGGATGGATACCATCCAATTGAGTAGTCAAGATGATTAATTGGGTCGTATTCCAGTGACGGTGAAAGGCGCTGCTGCGATCGTCGGCGATGGTGACGGCTATCTTGCTGGTTGACAGACGCGCATGTCGCCAGAGTCTGCCACTTTGGGCTGTGGGGCTCGGCTACGGGCAGCACTAGCTCTGAAGTTTAAGCACCGCAATGCTCTCGACTAGGCGACGAAGATGCTCCCACGTCCGGCACCGCACGGTGCTTGGAGACAGGTGCTGCGGCCTGAGCACAGGACAAGAACTGGGTAGGCGCCCGTGATTGCCGCGGTCAAAGTTTTGAAAGGCCTCCACGAGGAGTCTCCTGACCATGGTGGCAGGGGGACGCGCGGGCAAAGATCAATGCCTCATCTCGTTTCGACGTTGGCCTGGAGGTGACTAGTCTGAGCAAGGTGGGGGTCACGTTCTGCGGATGCCGCTGCTGCATGCACCCTGGGAGCGCTCACTGCACATCGCGCACGCTGCGACACGTCGTTGGCGTTCACCGCCGGTCGAGGTGCGCTGCTGCGAGCAGACGTCGGCGCTGGTTCGCATGCTGTGCCATGGGCGAGAGCCGGCGGCGATGCTGGCGGCGGTCGCGGGCTCTGGATGGCATCATTGCGGGACAAATCTCCGCGAACCTTCCATCGGGAGATGGCATAATGGTCTGGCACGGTTCCGGCTGCCCCTTAGCACGACGACGCAAGAGAGATGATGCCAAGGGCGTGGGGAGCTCTGACCAAGGCCCGTTTCGTCGCACTGCAGGCCCAATGATCGACACGTCCCTGGTCGCGCGCTGGCTGCCGGCAGCGACGGTCGCTCGGACGCCGCGCTGGCCAGCAGCTCGCCGCGCAGACGGCCGCGCTGCAGCGAAATGGCGATGGGCGGCGGCGGCGGCCAGGACGCGCACTAGGCAGGCGTGCAGTGCCTGCACCGAGCCTAGCAGGGCAGCCAGCGCTGCAGAATCTGATGCCTGGTCCGTCTGCGCAGCTGCAGTGTGGGGCCGCCAGAAGCGGGCTAGGGCCGCAGTGAACCTGGCCGGCACGTGGCGGCGCTTGGCGGCGCGCCCCCCAGCACCGGCACTGTCGCCTCGCGCACGACAAAACCGAACGCTCATACGTCAACCCAGGTGCCGGGCCATGTTCCTTCGAGCTCCTCCGGCCGCCAACGGCGCTCGCGAGATTCCAGGGCGCACCGCGCTGAGCGCCCGTTTCTCCGAGCCCTCCGGTGCTGCCTGTGAGGGTTTGCAGTCACGGCACGGCCCTGGACGTGGGCGGTGAAGTGAAGAGGCCTCCCTGCCGCCCGCCATTGGCTTGCGTGCCCATCGCCTCAACTCGATCCCAAAGGGGAAGTGGGCCGAGCCATCCGCTTTCGACGGCGCCTGCGGTGTGTCGACGAGCTTGAGCCTTCGCGACGCTGGCTCCCAGACAGCCCATGGCCGCTCCAGCTCGACGCCATGCGAAGCCTTGCGCTGCTGTGCCCACGGACCACGAGGCCGCCGCCGCTTCTAGTCACCCTCCAGAAGCCTGCGCTGCGCGAACGAGGCTCCGTCTGTCTTCTGACACGGCCGTCCTCGCGCGCCACCGTAGTCGTCCCAGCACAGCAACAACGCCGACACTTCAGGCCCTGGATCCGCTTCCTGCAGTCTCCATTCAACGGCGCCTTGATACCGAGTCCCTCTGTGCGCGTCACAAACTTTACCAGGTTTCACACCTGCATTTCCCCGCAGGGTGCACGTCCTGACCACCGACGCACTGGGTCCCTTCCAGGTCCCGCCCAGGGTGCCTAGTGGCCTTGAAAGCCACCGGCAAGGGTCCCTCGTAACATGAGAGCTATCCTTACAGAGATCCTGTTATAGCCCTCCTCCCTGCTGGTCAAAGGCCTCTGCGTTTTGTTTATCTCTCCCTCTACCTGTACATCTTTCCCATCTGCCCACACACCAGCGTCTTCTCGTCAAAATCGATATTTGCTGCTACACCGCCTGCTGGCCCGAGTCCCTTCCATCCGTGCTCCACGCGGCACAAGTTAAACCCACCCTCGTCGTCCTAAAACCAAGGACGCCCTCGTCATCTTGCACGCGGGAACTCTGGAAGCTTGGTCCCGAGCCGCTTACATAGCGACCACTTCCCGTCTTAAACCCTCTGCCGCCCCCGCGGATCCTCATGACTTCAGTAATCCATTATCGAGACCCTATTGCTTACCGGAACGGCGACCTGATGGGTACGAATTATGTTCCACCGCACATGGCTTCTATGAACCGATCGCCTGTCTACGATGATCACTCCTCTGGTTCCGAGCGAAAGCAGTCCACGCCCGGGGCCAAAAAGCGGCCTTCCAGAGCTGGCACCCGCAGCGTTACCACGCTGACGGCTGCACAACTCGAGCGCAAGAGAGCAAACGACCGCGAAGCACAGCGAGCCATCCGTCAACGGACCAAAGACCACATCGAAAGTCTCGAGCGCCAAGTGCGTGATCTCACTGCGCAAATTGGTACCAACAGCTCCACCAAGATGATGGAGCTGATGCGGCGGAACGAGGAGCTGGAGCAAGAGAACGCATTGCTTCGAGCGCGACTTTCTCATGCCGGACAGGCATTAGGTATGCTTGAAGGCGCAGGTACGTCAATTGTTCTTCCGGTGGCACGGTTCAGTTGTTCGCTGGGACCTATTGCTTTTTGACGTTTGGCCGCTATCTGTCTCAGGGTAACCGAGTGGTTGCTTTTTGTGTCTGATGCATTTGGTCATGACACTTCCCAAACGGCGATAGCTTACTCGTAGTGTTTAATTTCCAACCAGCTTATTCATACTGACATCTTGAGCAGGCAATGAGCAGACTGGCCTGATAGCTGCGACGGGAGGCGCCCCGTCGCCTAGCGATCGCATCCAAATATTGAGTCACGCGCGTCGTTCTTCAACGGGAACCGCCAGGAGCGTCCACTCTGTGCCTGAGATTACCACGACGCCGGTGGCCCAACCTGCGCCATGGCAGCAACAGCAGCAGCACCCTCAGCCGCCCCAGCACCAGCAGCACGCCTACTCACCTAATGTACCCTCGCCTCATGTCGAGCACCCCCCGACAAATTGGAGCTCTCATCCATCCGCACACCCTTCCCAGCACCCGGTGTCGCTTTCAGTGCCAGATTCATCCTTGCATGCTGTGGAATCTGGAAACATGCCGTATCCTACCCCGTACTCAATGGATCACAATACTAGGGCCATGTCCTACCCTCTGGAGAATGCATCGCTCGTCACGTCCCAAGCCATGCAGATCGGTGGTTATAATACGCCGACATCGAATCCTTCGGCCCACTCCTCAGATTATCACAGGCAGATGAGCGTTCCAATGAACAATGCATCACCGGCCGGACACGGTCAGCATCCGCACTCATACTCCAGTCCTGCACATCACGGTTACGTTCCCCAAAGCAGCCACCCAGGAGAGATGCATATGATGGCTCCCGCCTCGCATCAACAGTCCCACATGGTCAACGAACAGGGCCAGATGATGTATCATCTCCCGCCGCACATGAAGGTTGAGCACTAGATCGAGGGTTCTACTATCGCTCTTGGTGCTGTCGCCCGCACCGTTACAGTGGGGACGAGGCGGTGAAGGAGCGCTTCTCAACTAGGCGGTGACGGGTCGTCTTGTGACTTTACCTTGCATTGCATTGCATCGAAGAAGTGCCTGGCTGCATTTGGAACCACCGATTGCTCTATAGCACGGCCCCAGAAGCTCTCAGAGACGTGCTCCCGCCCTCTCTGAGAATGTCTGGAACGGATAAGCCGCCGCGCTACTCCGGCGTTTCACCGGAGAACGACAATCCAGATCGGAGCGCCCTGCCGAGGCACACCATACGCGATTGTGCCGTAGCTTGGTGTTCGACCTGGACCGCGATCTTCAAGCTACCCCTCCATGTGCTCTGTTATGAGCTTTCAACGATCAACATGCTGAAACTTGCTTTCGCTTGGCAAGAGCATCAGCGGAGAAAGCTCGCGAGGTTGCCAAAGCGGGGCTTGTGGCGTACCCTATCCCTGCATCTCGTTTCCAAGAACTCCGCAGACCTCGTGTACAGCTCGTGTCGACTTTTTTGGTGCCTGTCACCTTTACCTGGGATTCCTGGTTGCGGAATCATGCAGCCGCTATTGTACCGAATTGCGACCGGACGCACGGGCGACTTTTACGAACTTAAGAAGATCTCCAATCGTGTTGGAGTAGTCGCCCAACGCTAGCGGCTCAAGGCACATGGGCTATCGAATGAGCTTGGCAAGCCTGTTTCATCGCGTACCTCTTCGCGTTACCTGCTGCCAGAACAACGGCCCCACAGCAATTACTGCATCACATCAACGATGGTCCAGTAGCAGTATGTCGCCTCATCTTGATGGTCATCACATTCTCTCGAGCTATTACCGAATTGTTCGGGATGCTACCGAGGTGCGATCAAAAGTCTATTGCTTATTGATTTTCACTATGGTCGGCGATCAGGTATGGAAATCACGAGGCCGCCGCCTGCTGCGCCCTGATCTGCGCCAGCAATTTAGGATACTGCTCGGACGTCAATTCAACACCTGGGGTGATCATGGGACGAGACTTACCCAGCGCTCGCCGACATCCGGATGCGACTTGATCCGGTTCATCAGCGTCGCTTCACCCAGATGTCCCCAGCGGCCCTTGACAAATGTAAACTCTACATCATCCTTCCGTGCTTTCCGAGCCTCGTCTCTCAACTTTAACACCTCCTCGGGTACATCCATGGCTTCGAATTGGGCGTCGTAGCTCACACCCTGGAAGAATGGAACCGAGTATCTCGCTCCTTGACCCTTCCGTGGGCTCAGCACGCGGTGCGTGGTGGACGCACAGACGCCATCCGTCAACGCCTCCATGCCCTGTCCAATGGCTACAACCAGCGTCCCAGCAATCGGCTTGCAGTCCACCCATTCCCCGCGAGCGTTCTGCGCCTGCAGCCCTGCCTGATCGCTCGCCTGCAACAGATACGAAGTCAGCATGCTGTCTTTGTGTGGGCCGACGCCCTGCCGCT
The DNA here is from genome assembly GCF_001642045.1 of Paraphaeosphaeria sporulosa. Taxonomy (NCBI): domain Eukaryota; kingdom Fungi; phylum Ascomycota; class Dothideomycetes; order Pleosporales; family Didymosphaeriaceae; genus Paraphaeosphaeria; species Paraphaeosphaeria sporulosa. The sequence continues at coordinate 1,363,594 of NW_017253364.1, read as the reverse complement.
TGATCTCCCACTTCTTCCTGTCAATCTCGCTGGCTCCGTCGGACAGATCAGGCACGTCGACTTCAGGGTACTTGACGATCTTCAGCTTGTGCTGTTGGTCCTTGTCAAAGAACCTGTCGAAAGCGTTGGGGTGGAGCCCAATGGCCTCGGCGATCAGGCTGGTGAAGAGCATGGAGATGTTGCCCATGCGACTCATGTATTCCTCGTACACGGAGCGGAATGCAGGAAGATGCGCAGATGACGGCCACTGGTTCGGGGCGAGCAAGTTGTGGTACAATGGAGCGTCTGGACCCGGCAGCGGTTGCGGAGTCGACAGGTCGAGTTGCTCGCGGTGGTCGGTGTTGAGGGCGGTGGTCTCGTTGTCGAGCTTCGTCAGTCAGCACATGCCCGTCTGTTTTGTTTCTGCACGCTCATCTCATCTCTACTATCTACATTACTCTATACACGGCACTAATCTTAAAAGGGGGGCGGCGGCGGTGGTGGTAATGGCAGGGAGAATCTCGTTTTCGGTTGCTTTGGCTTTGTCGCAGCGTTCATGAGTACACGATCCGGTCCGGTCGAAAGAAGATACCCACTATCTCTCGTTGGTTTGGTTTGCGTCTATCTGGCGGTGGCGTTGGTCCCTTTTCTTGCGCGCATGACTCGACTCTTTCGTTCAGCGACATGTATGTATACGTCCTTTGATGCGTTATGCGTTTCCTTTCGTTTACAGCATTCGTTTACTGCGCGTTACGGCCTCATTCCGAAGCATTAATACTTGCATCTTTCCTGCTGCATTGCATCACATATAGCATCGCTTTTGGATACCATCTCTTGCTCTACGCCGCACACGGTAGTACGTAGATATCAAGAACTCTCTATATTCTCACCCCACCCCACACCATCCATCAACCCCAAACTGCTAAAGAAAAGGCTCGACTCACCCTACTCCAGCCCAGAAAACTCTTCTCGTTCTTCATTTCAATCGCCTCCTTCTCCCCGATCTCCAGCTCCTCAAAGAACCGCCTGCACTCCCTCACCACGTCGTCGACCAGCCCCTTTGGCAAGCCCGTCTCGCTCAAGTAGAGAAAGCCGACGTTGAGCAGGGCGTCGCGCAGGTCCGCGAGGAAGGCGGGCTTGGTGGCAGGGTTGAGGGCGTGGGAGAGGGGGAGGATGGGGATGGCCGTGAAGGGCGTGGGGGTTGGATCGGGCATGTTGCGCAGCGAATGCGATTCTAGATACCTCGGACGTCGAGTTTGCAGATGGTAGGACCGTAGGGGATGGGATGGAAGGCGATGTTCGGAGCGCTTTCGGCTGGTGCTTGTGGTGGTGGGATGCGATGCGGGGTTACGCGCGCCTCACTGCTGTCGCGTTTGAGCCGCAGATGGCGTCATTCAGGCACCCTCTACGACCCAACCCCAGATATCGCCCGGTCTTCTCCTCTGGTGTTGGGCGAGGACGACAGGGAGTGCTACTCGGGCAGTGCAGTGTGCGCGACCAGCGCTGTTGATGAGGACTACAGCGGGCCGGATGGCGGCGTGGAGTGCGGGGCAGCTCGCTGCTCAGCTGGCACGTGGAAGAGTTTAGTACCGTGCGAGCCACTTGAAGGTCAGGCCTAGGGCTGCGAGTTTGAGGCCTGTGATGAGGAGGAGGGAGCACGCTTCGAGGACGAACATGATTGGTTTCCTCGCTGAGAAACGAACGACGGTGCGACGTGAGGACGCTGGCTCCGCTCAATGTGTGGGAGACGGAGAGGTATGCTATGCAAAAGAAGTACTTCCGAAAAGTACACGGGCGCCGTGTGCAGAGAACTGTATGTGCACGCGACGTCGTCGAAGGAGAGCATGCCACGCAACCCCCGCCAGCTCGCGGCCACGTCCACCTTTTAAGAGACAGCCCATGGTGCTCCCACCACACCGGCGCTGCCATCCCCTCCTTCTCCGGCTTCCACTCCGCACGCGACACCTCAGACATTTCGCGAACCCCATCAGCGCGTCCCACGTGCGCCTGCGCGGTTGGCCAGCGCCGCCGTCCCCGTGAGGCACGACTGGAGCGCACGTGGCGGCTTTACATAAGTCTTATTATTACGCGCATGCAAGCTGAACCGTCCACCGGACCTTTGACGTTCAGCTCACGCCTCCGCTCACCACCCCGTGTGGCCAGCGCAGCCGCCTCCCGTGTTACACGGGCGTGCGATTAAACTCGTGCTCACCGATGAGCTTTGCAGCCCCCATCCAGCGCCCCGGAGACGAAGCGATGCAGCTGCGGCGCACTTACTCGCGGAATCCTCCGATGCCCGCGACCGCGACGCTGGGGAGCTACGGAGTTGGGTGGTCCGCAGGCTATTCTACGACACGAGCGACACCCACCGGGCAGGTACGGTGTGGCAGGCCTGAACTTGCCGGGGAAGGGAGCGAGGTGAGATGGAACGAAATGTCCGATGGGCGTGCCGCGGGCTCGGAATCGCTCGACTGGAGGCTGGCGCTCGTCCGTGGGCGTATTCGCTTGGATGAAAGAAGTCGCTGCCTCGGCGTATACCTGCGTCTTCCATGTCGTGTAGCACGATCGCAAATGCGCAGGGCATGAGATGAGAGGAGATGCCCGATTTGTTTCCCGCGGGCTTGGTATCCTCTCTTGCAGCCGACGACAAGCCCATGCCGCCGTCCACGACGGGGCGCGCGCCGCGGGTATTTGCGCGGATGAAATACCTGCACTGGACATGCCAAGTTGTGTCAAGACCTTGAATTCACACAATTGCGAAGGGCAGCGCGAGCGTGCATCGTACCCCCGCAGCCTCGGGATCGTCCTTTCCCATGCTGCCTCATCCCAGCAATGGTATGCCAATGCATCCTCACGTGCCCCGCGGATACATCCTCGCTTGGATGCGCTCACCCTCCCACCCTCCTCCTCAGCATATACCAGGCTTCCCTATGTCGTGTGTCGAGATCGCAAATACCCACCCATACTATAGCATGGCGTCCGATCACCCCCCTAGCCCATTCATGCACCGCCGTTATACATGCAAGACACCATGTCCTGCATGCCACCAACCCGGGTATAGGATATCACACTGACATCTCATGCACCGGGGCTTCAACACGGCCTAGTCCACGCTGCTCCGCGCGTTTCGCAGCCAGCAGGCGAGGAAACAAAACATTTCGCCTGCCACGTCATGTCATGTATCACATGCGTAGGGATAGCGCCTTGCACGTGGGCAAGGGTCTTGCTTGCTGCTAGGGTGCAAGGAAGGGGCCTGGAGGGAGGCCGGCGCGAGTTTTTGTGTTTGAGTACTTTCGGAAGATAGGGTGGGCTAGGCATGTATACCTGTGACGATATGGCAGGTACGTGGGTGGGATTTCGGTAGACATAGCTGTTGCGGGTTTGGGGGTGGGCAGCCTGTTCATCCGGTTTCACGACTGTGTATTAGGAATGCAAGAGGAGATGTTGTCAAGATCCTAGGGGGATTCCTTATATCGAGTACTATAGCAGATGGAAAGATGGTTTTGCTCGTCGCCAAAGGGGATATCTATCTGTGCTAAAGCAGGCGTCTGATGAAAAGCTAGCTACCAATCCTGTGCCGCATGTTTCGCATGCTGAGACCCGTTGCTAACTAACACTGCCGTGAAAACCAGGTCGTAACTGTCGTGCCTCATAGCTCGTTGCTTCATCGCTTTTCGCGCGGGTAGTATGCGGGCTGTCCTTCAAGAGACTCTCCTATACCGGTAGCATTGTAGCTCGGCGGTGCAGCGTTGCCATAGCCAATCGTCGCCGCGGGGCCGGCGCTGCTCTGTCCAGGCGGAATGCCATTGTTCTCGGCACCCTTCCCTTGGATGAGGTCTGCCTCGTTGATGACACCGCCATCACCGCCTCCGACCAGCACCGTTTGCTCGACGCCCTTCTTGTCGCGCACTTTGCCGACCACCATGCCCTTGGCCACGGACGTGATAATGGCCCTGCGGGAGACGCCAGTCACGTCGATGTATACGAGACCCACGTTCTTGACACCACCAGCCAGGTCTCCAGCGATTCCGCCGGCCTCTGCGCCGTACTTGTGGCCGATGGCTGCGGTGGCTGCAGCACCGCTGTGCGTCAGCAGGGTCTTGCCGCCGTGGGCGATGCCGTCCGCAACAGTGGAGAATGCTATCATGGACTTGTTGAGTAGACCAGGCTTGTAATCCGGGTTTGGCGTGCCATCGGGCAGCACTGCCTTGGCCGATCGTGGACCCTTGCCCAGCGCGCCTGCGGTGAAGTTCTGCGCATGCTTCGTGATGGCGCCGACCGTCTTCGAGGAGAGCCCTGCCACGCTGGTTGTGAGGGTGTTGATCTTGCGGACGCGCTCGTGCGTAGTTGTCTTGAAGACCATAGGCTTCTCGGCCGGCTTCGTCTTGTTCATGAAGGTCTCGGCACCGGAGATCAGGGCATTGCTGATGTAGGTCGAGCCTGTGACGATGAGGCGCGAGGCGGCGGCGGAGTTCTGCACGATGCTGGAATTCTTATACGCGGGCAGGCGGGCCATGCCGAGGTAGTCCTCCGACACGGGCTGGACCTTGATCTTCTTACCGTCGGCAGAGACGACAATCTCCACGGGGTCTGCTGGGCGTGTCAGTACTGCGCAGCGGTCAGGACAAGGATCGTGCAACTCACTCTTGGAGCCCTGCTGCAGCCGCGGGTCTTCGATGATCTGGGCTCCGTTGCTCAACTCGCCGACCACGCTGCCATTCTCTTCGTCGACGAGCACGATCTCGCCGTGCCTGCCGGATCCCCCAGCGTATCCCTCGCCGGGCGCGTAGTCGGCGGGGTTGTAAGGCTTGGCGGCGCCCTTGGAATCACGACTGGCCTGTGGAGGCTGGGCGCGCTCGAGGAAGGCGGTGCACTGCGCGAGAATCGTCTCGAACGTGTCGATATCCTCCTGTGTGACCGTGTTGGGTCCACTGCCGAGTGGTGGGAACTCGATGCGCGTGAAGGCGCCGCTGTCGGGGCCCAGGTCCCATCGCGGGATAAGGTAGCTGCGCGGCGGCTGGTGGTAGATCTGCGTGGTCGCGGGCAGCGGGAGATCGAGCTCGGGAGGCAGGTTCAGGTGGAGGTAGAAGTCCTCCTCGGGCGCTTCGTTCTGGGGGTTCACGTTGCTGAGGTCGGCGAAGGGCGAGTTCGTGGGCACCATCAGCAGCGACAGCGTCTGCGCGCCCGAAGGCGTGAGGGGCTGCTCCTCGCCCTGCTGGATGTGGTAGGCTCTGATGCCGCCAATCGAGTAGAGCAGTCGGGGGTCGCCGTGGCTCATGGTGACGGTCTGAGGAAGTAGCGCTGGCGGGGTATGCAGAGGGGCGCGGATGCGAGCAGTGGGTGCAGACAAGGGACAGAGATGCACTCAGGTTTGGTTAAATAGCACGTCCAGGGACTCTGGGAGAGGAAAGAAGGGGGCAGTGTAGTGTCGTCTGGGCGCGTGTGCCGCAAGACGGGCCCTTCTCCTATGGCCTGCTAAGTCTACAACATGCAACTGGGAATGTCGCGCGCTTAATTGCAATACGTCAGATACGCCAGGAAAAGCGGAATGCCCAATCACGTCGCGCCCGCCTCCGTGGCGCAGGCGCCGCTCTCATTCGCCCGCCTGTGCGCCTCTGTGGCGAACAGCCCCACCCTCATTCGACAGAGTTCTGGAAAGCGATGCACCGCCACATCACCATCGCTCTTGCCGTTGGCGTCCTCACGCTCGCAGAAGGGACGACGGAGCGCGCACTCCCTTTGTCGGGCAGGTGCATCGTGTAGACTTTAGCCACTCGTATTCCTCCATCATGCCCGCGGTCCTACCCTCGCCCGCGATCAGGCTCTGGTCCATGCAATGCCGTTATGAACCCGGCTAATCCTAGCGGTGAGCCTGCAGCGTAAATTTTTCGCGTCGAGATCTGCTTCCTCTCCATGTTACACCAGCAAACGGACCGTGGGCGGCGACCCTTGAGTGTGCTGTTGACGTTTCGAACGGCCATCGACATCCTCTCGTCGCCTTGAACCGTTTACACACCCCTTGTGCCAGCATGCTGCTCTCACGTGTTCCCAACGCTGGTCCCCTCCGTCGGGCTAGGCGTATTGTGCACGGCTGGATGCCCTCGCTGAACTTCATAACCCTCCACTACATTTACTTCGTTGGAACATGCCTGGTCTCCAGCGGCATCTTCTATGCCGCTTCGACCCCACCTAGGAGTGTCAGCTACACCGACTCTCTCTTCTTGGTAACAAGCGCTATGACCGAGGCAGGCCTCAACACCGTCAACTTGTCGAGCTTGAACACCTTTCAGCAATTCATGCTCTTCTTCCTCATAATGATTGGCTCTGCCATCTTCGTCTCGGCTTTCGTGGTTCAAGTCCGGATGAGAGCGTTCGAGCATCGATTTGAGTATGTGGCAGAGCGACGCCGACGAAGGTCAGACCGTCCCAGACGAGGCTCAAGGTCTCTTGCACGGCGCATATCGAGGAGTCTCTCCAGATCGGGCGCAAGAGACAGCCAAGACGACCATCGCTCCCCAGTTGATGACCATCCCAAGCCTATGGTCGGGGATACAGATGAGGGCTCCATTGTTGCCGACATTGACACCAGGCCCGCAGAGCAGGCGCAGCTCTCTTCTTCGTCACGGCCGCATCTCATCACGTATCGCAGTGATGCCGGTGACGAAATTCGCGTCGAGCCAGCTTCGAGCCAAGACAGTGGTGCACCAGCCCACATAACTTTCGAACCGGACGTGTATCATCGTGCACAGGAGTCCTCCTCGACCCAACGTCATCTCAATCGTTTTATGATGGGTGTAGGCGCAGAACCACATGCCAACATCAAACGACTTCCACAAACAAGCGCCTCTGCTGCCACAGGCGACTTTCAGTCCGATGTTGCAACAGTGCTGTCCAACAACAACCTACCGTTTGAATCTTCTGGTATATTGTCCCGGAACTCGCAATTTCATCACTTGACCGAAGAAGAACGGGAGCAACTTGGCGGCTATGAGTATCGTGCTGTCATCTTGCTCTCATGGCTCGTACCCGCATACTACATTCTTTTCCAGCTCTTCGGCTGCATCGGGCTGGGGGCCTACGTCGCTATGAACAAGCCCATGGTCACACGAGCGAACGGTCTCAATCCTTGGTGGGTGGGCGCCTTCAACGCCGTGTCCGCGTTCAACAATTCCGGCATGTCGCTCCTCGACGCAAACATGGTGGCCTTCCAGAAGTCTGCCTACATGCTGATCACGATGGGCCTGCTCATCCTTGCCGGCAACACAGCATACCCCATCTTTCTCCGCCTCATCGTCTGGACATCTCTTAAATTGGTTCCCAAATGCGAACGCTTCGAGGACTTCCGCAAGACTCTGCAGTTCCTGCTCGACCACCCACGCCGCTGCTATACCAACATGTTCCCTTCCCGCCACACCTGGTGGCTCCTCGCGTGTCTCATTTGTCTCAACGGCGTTGACTGGGCAGCCTTCGAGATTCTCAACATTGGTAACACCGATATCACAGGAGACCTATCCACAGGCTATGAAGTCCTCGACGGCCTCTTCCAAGCCCTCGCCGTCCGCAGTGGGGGATTCTACGTCGTGACCATCGCTCTCCTTCCCATCGCCCTCCAGGTCCTCTACGTAATCATGATGTACATCTCCGTCTACCCCGTCGTCATCACCATGCGCAACAGCAACGTCTACGAGGAGCGCAGCCTCGGCATCTACACCGACGACCCGGGATACGCCGCCAGCCAGGCGTCCTCCGCCGGCATCCTCGGCAAGCTCCGCAGAAAAGTCACTGGAGAAGCATTCGAGCACACGAAGAGCTACTTCGTCCGCCAACAACTCCGCGCCCAGCTCGCGCACGACCTCTGGTCCGTCGTCCTCGCCATCTTCCTCATCATGATCATAGAGGGGTCGAACTTCAAGGCCCACCCTGCCGAATACAGCGTCTTCAACGTTGTCTTTGAGACTGTCTCGGCCTATGGGTGCGTTGGCATTTCCGTTGGCTTCCCTGGCTCGGACTTTAGCTTCAGTGGAAGTCTGCATATCCTGAGTAAGTTGGTATTGTGCGCGGTGATGATCAGGGGAAGGCATCGGGGGTTGCCGGTTGCAATTGATAAGGCGGTGCTTTTGCCGGGAGAGGGCGTAGATGAGGCAGAGGAGGAAGACGGCGAGATCAGGATGGAGAGAGTGACTAGTAGGGGAAGGATCGTTTAGTTTGCTTTATGTGCGACGTTCTGAGACGTTTTATACCCATGCGTGTTTGAACAGTGTGGTAATTACAATAGGGTAGATTGTTTCTATTTGCGGTTAAATGGTCGTCACACGATTAGCTAGACGAGAGAGGATAAGTTAGATTAATCTGGTAGTAGATAATCCTGTCGCTATCTCTATCTTCTAGCAGAACTTACGTATCTGCCATTGAAGGCAACAACATACTTCACAAACACAAAGACGGCCGGAATATCTCCTCAAACACTTCCTCGGCGCATACAACAGAAGAGACAGATACGGGCACCATATCAGGCTCTGCCGTTCTCCGTCTGTTGGACATCTTCTTCATAGCCTGTCCCCTCCAATGTGTGCGTTCCATCAGCACTGCATTCTCAATCTCGCCTCTCCATCATGATTGAGCACCTGCACCAAATCTCAGCTACTTCTCACTCCCCGCACAAGGCATTGCATCAAAAGACCTCCCACCACGAAACTCCTCCTAGCTCAACACAGTGTAACCAAAGGAAGCTGGTGTCGAGGCATTGTATATGCAAGCGCATGTGGGAAGGCTGCAAAATGAGGCAGTACGAGAGATGAACATGTAGAAAATTGTATTGATCCTAGGGTAAAAGATGAGATGATGTTGGGATAGTAGTGTCCTAGTTGTTGCATCGCGAGGCGGGTGATGTGACGACGTGGTGGTTGAGTTCCTCCAGGCTATACGTCCTACATTTCAATCTTCTACAAAACCGCAGTGCCCATGGTGGAGTTGTCTTCACCACTTTCAAAGTCTTCAAAGGCCTTTTCGACGGGCGTGGCAGTTGGCTCGACTTCGACCCATCCGTCTTCAGCATCCGCTTGTACTCCGCACCGTTGGCTGTTGACACTATCAGCATGCGGGACTTTATCGCCACGATCAAGCTCTGGGATCGCTTCGCCGTGCACATGCAGGGGTCGGTCTTAAAGCAAGTCACGCACTACCCCGGACTCGTGCGGCTGCAGCTCTTCATCCTGCTATGTGAACTCCTCCGCGATTTCCTGGATCACGGATACCTCCGATTTCCCGGCGTCTGGCTGAGCGCCCACGGACACATCCAAAGCGTTTTCTTCCCACACTCGGACCCATCGACAGTGGCACCCGAGTTCCATGGTCTGGACGAAAAGGAGCTGCAATTGCTTGCGATCAGAGAGGCAGAGAGGCAGAGAAGCTTGTGGCTACAGACGCCATCGCGGAAGGGTACTTTTGGACTAATCCCGGACGAGTGCATGGAAAGAGAGAACTTCTTGCTGCTGGAGTGTTGGCATGTGCTGCTTATGCACCTTTTCTCTAGTGAAATGCTGAATAATCCGAAGCCCTTGGCGCTTGTAGTCCAGCGTGAGTAGAATCCTGGGAGCTCGGCCGCGAAGAGCTTTGGGATCTCGGGGTTTAGATATTCCACAGCGGCAGGCCAACCTTTCCCTAACAGCTTATTGAATTGGTAAGGTTGCACCCGGAACCCGGGAAGGGAGCGCAAAACCTTGCTAGTGATATCCAGAGGATGGCCACCTTCATACATTGCCGCGAATATGGCTTGATATAGCGCGGACTTGGCTGTATATCGGGTGGCAATGTCATCGATGCTTTGCTCTTTGCCTGCCGCATGAACAGCCGCAGCGTAGATGTTGCGGTAATGCTCTGTCATGAAGCTCATGAAGGGTGCGTGCTCCAGGCTCGGGCCACATTCATTTGGGAACCAGTCGCGGCGGAGGAATCTAGGTGTTGCTGTAGGTCCAATGTAGCGAGGTCCCGCATAAGCACCGTCCCAGTCGATGATCCCCGTGACGACGCCATCCTTGTCTGTCGGAATATTCTGCAGGTCTAGGTCAATATGGTGGATAAGAAACTTCTCGGGGTCACGGTCGGGATTGAATACCGTGCAATTGAAGATGATCTGAAGTATTTGGCGGACTCCCATGAGCATCACAGGATCTTCGTTTGGATCGTCGCAGTCATCCTGGTCCTCGTCTTGGAGAATTTCCTGGTCGATCCAGTCGCGGAGCCCCATACTCGAGGTAATCTTGCGTAGACTCGAAAGGGCCGCGCATTTCAACTTTGAAAGCATCCGTTCTAGAGTTCCAATGAAACGAAGGTCCTATAGTAGCGTTGTATTTCTTGCGAGCGACAAGATCCTGGATATTGTGGGTGATCCGGACCTCAGGTATGCCGATATGATCGAATTCCAAAGCTAGAAGCTTTACCATGTGACCTGCTAGTGACTTAAGAAAGGTTACCCGCTTTTGGTGTGTTGCAGGGGACGGAACATCTGCGCGATAGTATTTTGGCTCCTCGGAGGGTTGATCAAACCAAATACGGTATGCACTGTTGCCTGGAAGTATATCCATAAGCATCCAAGGTGCACCGAGAATGTTGAGAAGCTCCGCGACGTAGTCGATAACATTCGGAACAGGGACGTTTGTATTACGGCGAATCTGTCGAAGAAGCTCAACCTCTCGCTCCGTCATATATTGATCCTCTTGCTGCCAAAGCGCTGCTGTACCAGTCGCCGGTACTCGGAACATGTAGCGTTCCAATTTTCCCTTTCGGGTCACGCCAATAGATACAACGATGTGGTAGGCGCCTTCGCTTTTGCCAAGCACCCTGCAGTCCTCAGCGGTGATCGAATCACCATGGCGATTTTGCAAGGATTTGATTGCAACCAGGCAGGCTTTATAGTTCTGTTCTGGGATCGCGCGCATCGCATTGAAGTCTTGACGCTCATCGCGAGTAGTTGTCGATGTTGAGTTACCAGTGTCGCTTCTCTCATTATCAGTCGTCTCTCTCCGTAACAAATCAAGACCCTTCATTGTCGACGTGTACTAAGATTTGATATCATTTCTTTATTGTGAGCGAAGAGTTACCGAAGAAGTCTCAAAGCGATTGTCTTCGAGGTGTCTTAGACTTTGGAGACAAGTCTGCCCCTCGCTGATGTCTTGTCAAGATTTCTAGGAAATTTTTGGAGACTTGAGTGCAAGATGGAGATCTTATCCACCTCAGTTGATCGTCAAATACGATGGGGCGAGTTTTCTGGCTTACTCTGTCTATAATTTGCGACTTGAAGAACCTTGTGACAAATTGGCCTGTAGCAAGCGTGTGGGCCTAGCCTTCCACTACTTTTCCAGGTATAAACCTCGGTGTACGCTGTGTCTCAGGGCTGTGGTGTGGTGTGGTCTTCAAGGAAGTACAGGGAGGGTGTCTTTATAGCACCGATAGGGGGGTAGGCGTGAACGCCAAAAACATGGGCAGTAGCTTGAGATGCACGGATATGTCAATGAATCGAGCAGCAAAGAAATATGCTGAGAGTGATGCAGCACCTGGTGTACCCTTACAAGTTGAGAAGCTGGGCGCGAGTCCCATGGCCTCTGCAACATTCAACTTTTTGATTCAAGTTTCACAAAGAGGGCTCCGCCCTCCGCCAGACACTTTAAAAACCGTGGAAACGCTCGAACGCACGCATTACCTCACCTAATCTACAGTCTACTCCCACTGTTTCCGTGTCAACGAACTGCCTCACTCTGCGCTTATTATCACCACCTCACCACGACCAGCGAACAAACACGCAAAGTTCAATTCCATCTCGCACAGAAAGGCAATACGTAAGCATAATTGACCAAGACGACAGCGGTCGTCGAATCGGTTTAGTCGAGCAAGCTAACATTCACCTAGCCGCCAAAGGCCTTGCCGATCTTCCAACCGCGATGGCGCCCAGGAGGTCGCCCACTCTGACCAACCTCGAGAGAGACGAGGTCGGCAGGTTCCGTGATGACAGAGAGTGGGCCAAGGATATCAAGTACGAGGACCTAGACGCCGAGGTGGACAGGTACACTGCCTTTGACAGGATGTATGGTCCCGGATTTCGGAGCTGTCTCTTCGACACACAGACCAAAAATATCTATACCGGGGACACCATGAGTTCGGGGCATCATGCTGGCGACCGCACCGCAAAGACTCGGGCCCACTTCCGAGAAGGTTACCCACACGCGCCAAAGTGAGCACTCCCTAGCTCTGTCTGTTTACCACCTCATACTATAAGCGCTATCTAATCAAATATAGGCACGCCTTCTGTCAGCAGGTCAAGAGGTGGTCGGCCACCATCCGCGGAGCATGTGGTAACATATTCACCTTCCCATCTGGCGGTTGCACGACACATCGCCACGTGTACGGTCGTGGCCGGAACGAAATCTTTGTCCGCTTGAAGAACAACGAGCCTCTCACGAATAGCGGCATCCTGTATCCCTGGGAGGTGGAGGGGATCGAACGCCAGCACGCAGAGGCTGAGCAGCCTGATCAGCGAGCCGTCGAGATCCAGAAAATACAGGATGAAGCCGAAGCCGAATTTGAGGCCAATGGTACCTTGGTGCACGAAATATTCAACCTCAAGCGGCGGGCCAAGATCTTCGAGCAGCCAGAGGCAGTCCCAGAACCCACGCCTGAGGAGTTGAAGAAGGCCGAGCGCCAGAAGATCGAAGAGAAGCTGAACGCGAAGACCATTGGAGTTGACCCCCGCAAGGCATCCCAAGGCGGCAAGCAGAAGAAGGAAGAGGAGGCCAAGAGCCAGAAGCAGTTCAAGAAGGAGCAGAAGAAACTGAAGAGGGCAGGTCAGCAGGAGGATGAAGACGCTGCCTAGGATGTAGCGTCCTCCCGCGATGGTCTAATTACCTCTCTGGATCCCGGAAAGCGCGAGCAACGAAGGTGTTCCCACCATTAGGTGCTATCGCAATCGCAGCATCCGCTACGCTCGGGAGCTACTCACACTATCGCCTGCAATTATTAACTCTGTTTGCTCATTGGACTTTTCCCTATCCTTACTGGACGGCAACTCCATCCATGATGCGATGCGAAATACTACGAGTGCGCGCACGCAACCTGGAGGTCCCCACCAGTACCAAATACCTCCCGTAATATAATTCTATAGCAGGTACACGATTCGTGATTTCTTGGTTTCGGACAGCCGTCTAACGGGCTCTGGTTCTCATCTTCGGAGGGTTGTCATTTTAGTGGCATGCGGAGTCGCTCTTGTTTTGGATTTCATACAATAAAACTGTTTTCTCTCTGTTGATTGCACAGTTGCGGGTTCTGGCGTTGCCTGTTCTTCCTAAGCCAGGGTGGAACGCGTGGCGGTATCTACGAGCAAAGTACATATACGCCTGTGCACCCATCAGCCGGGCCCAAGGGGTGCCCATTATAAGGGTTGGCATCTCGATGTAGGTTGCACTCAGTCGTTGTCTCACTGTCGAGTCTTCCATCTTCATGTCTTGTGGTAGTGCCATTTTGTGTTCTCAAATCATGCCACTTCCCTTGGAATTGATGTCTTGACAGATAATGGTCATAATGGGAAGTAAATCGGGCTTTTGTTACATGACAAGACCTCTAAAGCGGATTTCCACAGAAAAAGACCCGCGTACGAGAGGAAGGACCATGGCCAGGTATCAGACAGCCAATGCTTGCCGGAACTTTGATGAAAAGAATGTTTGACAAATACACCTAATTTCCTGACCGTTCTAGAAGTACCATAGCGTCAATGCTCGCCATGAACACCAGGAACAACGATCAATAGCACTTGAAACTTGATACCTGGAGCTCTCGGTAGCCACTGACATTCAAAAGCTTACAGCTGCGGCTGGCTCACGGCTCCCAAGGGGTTGACTAAGTTTGTTCCTTACAATTCAACTAAGGTGTAGGAACCCAAAGGATCTCAACATTAACCCTAACGTGCAGAGGACGGTGCGCAAGTCATACATGTTTCTGGACAATTTTGTGACGGTTCTTGACCTTTCTTTCAGCTGCAATCATGGTACATGGACTTTTTTACTCCTGCTGCGGCCCCTACAATGTGAAGCTTGGAATCCAACACTCATGAAATAAACCTAACTCGCACTCCCCTAGTCTCTCACTCCTTCCTTGTTTTCCCCTTCCTAGCAATACCTCAAGGCGTATGCGGCTGGATCACCCTCACAAACCCCAGAAACTCCGGCTCCCATGCCGCTTCCGTCGGCTCCCCTTCCAATCCCATCAACCTCACCATATAATGCTCGGGCGCCCCATCATCCGCCACCTTGAATCCCCACGTCGTCCTATTCTGCGCGCCCCAGTAATTATGCCCCTGATCAACTCCATCAATTACATGCCGATAAATCCCCGCCGTATATCCCTCCCCACTCCACGGTAGCCCAGCTGTCGAGATGCGTATGTCGGGCGACTCATATCCCCACGACGTGACCAGCCCGTTTTCGCACTGCAGGATGGTGTTTGCGGCGGCGCATTCTGTGCAGCGGTTTACGGCCAGGTAGGTGATGGGCGCGCCGTTGAGTGTGGTGTCGTGGGGATAGAGTGTGAGGAGGTTGGCGGTGGGGTTGTCGGCTTGGTCGGCGATTATCTGGAAGGGGAGGGCGCGGTCGCCTGAGCCGAGGTTTATGGATGGGTAGCCTGTGCAGGTGCCGGGAAACCGGGGGACGACTTGGACTTCTGGGACAGCGAGGGCTGTGCCGAGGAGAAGGAGGGAAGCGGACACAGTGGTGGGTCTCATGATTGGAGTGTGAGAGAATACGATTGATGTGTTGGGGAGTAGATGCGGTGGAAACATAGTGACATGCCATTCTTTATAGTCATATTCTGTAATGAGATACTATAAAAAATGGTCGACCAGAGTCATGCAGCAAACATCAAAAGGCCAATCAACTTTCGCTTTTGTACGAATCAGGTATAGTTGCCAGCATCCTTGTAGCCATTCCGACCTTTGGGGGCCAAGAGTAATCCTCTAACCCCTGAACAGCAGGTGAGCACTAGGGCTGGCATCTTGGCCCGGGGAATTCTAGTCCCCAGATCATCTATTATCGTGGCGCAGCGAGGCGAATTCAAGATCCGTCGAGATTTTGGTCGTACTAAGGTGGCCATTATACGAGAAACTTGACGTTCTTTTGATCATCGGAGAATCCTTGAGGATCTCACCGTAAAATTCGACTATTGCCAAGAGGCTTCGAGGAAATGGGCTCAACGGGTATCGCCAAGTCTGGCAGGTCATTGATAGAGAAGCTCCATATAGCAGACAACCGCTTCATTCTTCATCATTTTATTTTCTATCGTTGAGTTTGGAATGTTCGTGTCGTTTTGAATAATACGATCATATATCTAGTCTTTTCAAGCTAACTGAGCAAGAAAGCCATGAGACTGGCGCCAACTTCGACAGATTATTGCTGTCATCCACGTTACTGCGACTAATACTTCGGGATATGACATCAGCGAGCGATTCGATGGAAGTAAGATAACAAATAAGGTAGGAAAGGATCACAGGCTATGTAGCTATTCAGACATTGGTCAATGGTAGTCATTAAATTGGTATCTGCTATGAACTAAACTAACATGAAGACATCAATCTTCTGGTATCGTATGCTTTTCGCTTTTCAACTTCCTCGATCCCTCGCGCTTAGTACGCAACCATAGCGTTCAAACCCGCAGTCTCACGGTCAAAGTTCTTGTGCTGCGAGATGGCAAAAGTATACGCGTCGACGAAGTCCTTCGCGCCCTTGGCCATTTGGATAGCCTCCTTGAAGCTCTGTGGGCTGACCTCGCTAGCAGTGACAACGCCGTAGCTGTCGACAACCTCGCCGGAAGTGGAAAACTCCATGCCGGGCAGGTCGCACGCGTCCTTGACAAATTGGACGCCCTCGCCGGTGGCACCAATAGCCTTAAGATGGCCAAAGGCCTCGCGCACCCAGTGGATGGCGCGACCGTTCTTGCGGAGCGTGGCGACGGACTCAGCGCCACCGGGGATGAAAACCGAGTCGAACATGGTCGAGCGCATGCCCTCGAGGTGGTGGTCGGCAACAACGCCCTTGCCGGTGGACTTGTCCTCACCGGCGGCGAAGATTTTGTTACGGCGGGGCGCGATGGTAAAGGGGAGGGCGCCGGCAGCCATGAGAGCAGCCTTGATGCCGTTGTAGGCGATGGCGTCGTAACCGTCTGCGATCATGATGGCAATCATGCGAGTGGCGATGGTGGGCTTCGCAGGAGCGAAATCGAGCTGCGAAAGACCCTTGGCTTTCTTGTTGTGCTTGGGACGGTTAGACTCCTTGGGAGGCTCACCACCAACCATCTCGGCAACAGACTTCGCGAGGTCGAAATCTATCTCTGCAATACGCTGGGTCATGCGCTCGTAGACGATGGGATCGTCGCAGTGGTCGAGCTCGAAGGCGAATGCATTCATCATGTGAGTCTTCTCAGGCTCGGACAGCGAGTTGTAGAAAAGCTCGGCCTGATTCTTATGCTCCTGGAACTTCTTACTGCGGAGACGGGTTTTGATACCAACAACCTTCTCCTCGAAGTCGACATATCCGCCCTCCTCCTTGGTGGCAGGAGGCACAGACTGAAAACGATTGGGCCAGTAGTTGACAGTGCCCTTGGTTATTGTGTGCCGCATAGCGCCGTCTCGGTTGTGGTTCATGACGGGGCAGACGGGTTTGTTGATGGGCAACTCCTCCCAGTTAATGCCGAGTCGGCTAAGCTGGGTGTCTTGGTAAGAGAAGTTACGGCCTTGAAGGAGAGGGTCATCACTGAAGCCAATACCGGGCACAAGGTGACCAGTGGCAAATGCGACCTGCTCAGTCTGTGTGAAATATTCGTCGGGGTTGCGGTTGAGCTCAAGCTCACCAATGTATCGAATGGGAACCAACTCCTCGGGCCACACCTTGGTAGCATCAAGAATGTCGAAGTCGAAGTCGTCCTCCTTGCCTTCGGGGATGCACTGGATACCGAATTTCCATTTGGGGTATGCGCCACTCTCGATAGCAGTGTAGAGATCCTTGCGGTGGAAATCGGGATCTTGCCCAGCAATCTTCAGGGCCTCGTCCCAGACAAGACTGTGAACACCGAGCTCAGGCGTGTAATGGAACTTGACGAAGTTTCTCTCACCCTTGTCGTTGATGAGTGTGAAGGTGTTGACACCAAACCCCTGCATCATACGGAGTGAACGGGGAATGGAACGATCCGACATGGTCCAGAATTGCATGTGGGTGGTCTCAGGGTGCAGGTATTGGAAGTCCCAAAAGTTGTTGTGTGCTGATTGTGCCTGAGGAATCTCGTTGTGAGGCTCGGGCTTACCGGCGTGAATGACATCGGGGAACTTCAAAGCATCCTGGATGAAAAAGACGGGAATGTTGTTTCCAACAATATCCCAATTACCCTCCTCTGTGTAGTGCTTGACAGCGAACCCGCGGACATCGCGGACGGTGTCTGCGGAGCCACGGCTACCAAGCACAGTGGAGAATCGAACGAATACGGGTGTCTCGCGGGACGTATCCGTGAGGACCTTGGCGGATGTGACGTCTGCAGCAGACTCAAAGAGGGTGAACTTTCCGAAGGCACCGACACCTCGTGCATGGACAACACGTTCGGGAATACGCTCGTGATCGAAGCGTTGGATCTGTGATTGTAAGAAAACCAATCTGCAGTTGTTGGATGTGGGTGGCGACGAACCTTTTCGCGTGAAAATCCATCTTCCAACAACATAGGACCGGTCTTGTCCTCGGTAGCGACCTTCAACCAGTCGTCTGTGTTGGACTGCTTGGTGCCCCAGTCGGACGTTATCCTGTAGCTCGGGTCGTGAACATCTTTGGTGTTGGCGGCCAACTGGGCAGCCTTTGTGTCCTTTGCGCTCATTGCTTCTTGGATCTTCTCTTTGCCTTGCGATAGAATGCTGGAAGCCATGTTCTGATTGTGTGTGGGAGTTGATTGGAAACAGTTCCAATAAGGATGCTGCGAAAACGGCCGTGGCGGGGATCGTATATAAACAATCGAAGCTGTCGTCGTCATGACATCATTTTATTGTACGAACAGTACATTTGCCCACACCGCTACGCGACGTTGACACGCGTGCGCATGAAAGGGTACCCGTAGCCGTTCTTTGGCGCATTTTCGGACGCGCCCCTGCTCTACTGACCAATAGGCGATTTAATGATGACGAGCAATGATCGGGAGTTGCTCGATGATCTGAATTGCGGAGTCGCACTAATGGCTAATGCGGGTCGCCCATGCCAGAATCGAGAATTCGATGCTGAGAAATGGGAGTGTTCGTGCATGGTATACAAGATTTGCCCCTGTACATTTTACATCTGAATGACGAGCCGCGAATCAAAGTTGGTGCGTTACCGGCGAGAGTTCTTTCAGTGAGGCATTGATTGGCCTGCACGATTGCTCCCGTATCTGTCTGCCGTCTCAACGGCGAAGACGGCGAGCAGTCAGTAGCTATTGACGAAGGGGCGGGCCCTTTTCCAGCAGTCTCCCGCCATAGCGTAGGGATGGATCGTACAATGAGTTCACTATGAGGTGTAGTTGGAATCATCATCACAGAAATGCCGAGAGTGGCCGAGAGTCACGTGATAACCTCACGTGGTCAATCTAGATATGGGGCATAGTCATCGGCACAGACCTGGTGGCTTGACGTAGCGCTCCCTCTGAGCTTCGAAGAATCGGAAATACGAGCCTGTTGCTCAATAAAACAAGTGATTGAAAAGACAAGACAGAGTTTGCGAATCAGTTGAGGTGGAAAGACGGCTCGGCATCGCTTAAAGCGCCCTCGGAACCGCAATTGAAGTTTGAGCCATGCCACCCTCGCGATAGCCGTTGAGAAAATATCCGACAACGTTCGGCGCTATGACAGCCGGTCGACATGCTACGGCCGCATATCCGATCGGTCGAGACCGCAAACGGTCTTCCGTGGGCAAGCCCTCTAATACACATTCCCCATTCAGGGCATCTCCCGCAGCCTTCCGCTGTGCTCACGCTTGTGTACGTACGAGACGGCCCGACCTACGTTTACGCTGTCGCGTCCAATGCGTGGATGCGGAAGATGCCCCCTGAGGAAGCGTCAATCGCACAAAAAGCAGTTTGTAGTTAGGTTGTATGTTCTACGGGAGGCGCCGGGCGGTGCGCACGAGATGGCGATGGGATGCCTGATCTGGACTTTGACCCCATCAACCTGAGACTTCACATCATGAAAGCTGAAGTTAACTACTCATGCCCGCTTACGATATGCAGCAGGTCACAGACATCGTTGCATGGGCGTATGTTGGAACATAGTCTTACGGTAGGCACCTGTTCCGAGTCGGACAACAGCATCGTGAGCAAAAGCCGCATGGCAACACCCGCAACGTTGTCGGCAAGTTGGTACAAAATGTGATCCGAGAACTGAAACTCAAGATTCGCTTAAGAAGGGCTTCATCGGTGATAGTAAAGCCTCAAGGTGCATCTGCATAGCATCAACCTACCGCATTGGACGCTTGGCGCAGGAGAGGCGAGCGATTAGCGCTAGCTGAGCCAGCCTTTGTGAGCTGAACCAGACCTCTATTGTGCAAGACAGGTAGGGAGACAAGCGCTTTGTTGGTTTCGACGCGCAGAACCGTCGCTTCTCAGACTTACGCACGGTGTCTCGCGCGGTAAAGAGGCATTGTAGGATTCTACTTGCGCACGATATGTCAGCCTTGCAGATTACCATGCCACGTTTCTTGGACTGAAGGATTGTTGAGCAACAGACACTAAGAAACATCCATAGTACTTCTACGAGAACGACAAGGGGGTGATTGGAATGCGGTTGCTGACGGCCAACTCCGCCCGTGTCCAATCACCTGGTAGATATGCAGGTACTCGCGGTACCGGTCGATATATCGAACGACTATCCTGTACGCCACACATCTGATAATCACAACGATGTTGCGATTCTACGGGTATTGAATCTGCTGGGGTATAGAGCGCAGCTTGCCATTGAGGGCGGGCACGGGCCATGAATGGGACGATGAGAACAATGCGGCTGGCAACCATCAAGTGAATGAGCGCGTAATAGAGCATCTGGGTTCACCATCCCGAAGTCGCGCCAAGGCTGTTCCTTCTTGGAAAGCACCCCTCCATGACCTCGTGTAAAGGAGGATCACATAGTCGGAAGAAGCTGCTATTTGTCGTCCATTCGCCGAGCACTTTATCTACGGTGTTAGATGGATCTTCGATGCATGAGGCTTCGTTGAATTGCTAGAATCAATGGGCCAGTGAAAGCCGCAGACAAGTGAGACATGGCCGTTCGCGAGATGCATTGACGTGTGATGAATGGGAGAGCACCAACAATCTCCCAGCGTGAGTGGAATTCTCGACCCCGATGGCCTTTGAAGGTGAAGGCCGGGGAATGCTGGAAGGGCGCGTTTCATCAGGCCTTTGTCGGCCGGTGACCTGCTGTATTGAACCTGGTAGGCAATGAGCTCTCAACGAAAACATAGACGGAAGAAAGAATGCGCGCCATAGTCTAGCAATAGGAGATGGTACACAATTTAGATTAGATGACTGTATCCACCGTGCATGGAAACACGAGAGTATTGCTCCATTCATGGGTGGAGACAAGAAGCCGTTTTGGATGGATCCGCAGTTCCCGTGTTGCTCTTGGATCCCGCGTGGGAGGACTAACTGATCGCAATGGAGCAAGGTGTACAGTCTCCCGCTGGGAAAGGTCTTTCTGGAAGAGTTGCGCGTCTATGTCGTGTGTCCGAGGTCCCGGATGACAATGCCCAGGGTCGTGGCACCTTCCGCGGCGTATTGCTGGGTCGTCCACGTCGTGTTTGAGCCAGGCGCTGTTAGGAGTACTGAGACTATCAGAGCGGTTGGCGTTGTCAGAGCAAGAACGCGTTCCAGGCTGGCAAGGACAAGCGCATGTGACAGGCGTCTTTCCGAGCCCGCTCTTGCATTGTGTTTAAGAAAGCGCACATATTACACTACTCGGGACCCCGCATTATGCACAAACAGACAGACGAGGATCCAGTGGGGAACGGCGATCAAACCTCAGGTTACGGAGCCTCGGTCTGATCGCGGGAGAAAAGACCGAACGGCGCAACAACAAAGATACAGAAACGTTTCGCAGCGAGCTGAGACAGTATCGGCAGTTCTCGGGCCCAGCAACTGTGCCACGAATGGACTATTGAAGGCGACGGCGCGAAGGCTGTGAGGAGTAGCTTGAAGCGACGGGGCGTCGAATAAAGAAAGAGGAGACGAATAATGAAACGACAGGCTGTCCGTAGCTAGCGCCAGAGATGTCGTCCACGGCGTCGCGGAAGACGGGCGCTGCGAGAGGAAAAGTGGACGGCGGCATGCAAGCGAAGCGAAGACGGCGTGGGCAGCCTGGCGCATCCACATTGCGAGATGGCAGGCACAGTCGATCGACGTGCGCCTTCCTCGGCCCGCCGCGCTAGCGCCCGAAGAGGGAAAGCCGCGCCGTTTGATGAGAAGACGCGACTTGTGCGCTCAATGTGCAGACGGAATAATTGCTTCCACGATGATCTGCCATCCTTCCATCAGCAAGATGCACCGGGCGGCGCGAGCATAGTCTACAGCTCGCGGCGACAAGGCGAAGGCAACACCATGGATCCTCCGGCAGATGCCAGAGCAGCCGGTCAAGTTGCAGAAGGCGTGAGCTACTCGTCGTGGACGTGACTCGAAGCATCAGTCCACTCGCAGCCCGAGAGGGCAAGCTCTTGGGCCACGGTGCATGATGGAGCCGTCTCCGCCGAAGCAAACGACCTGGAATCTCCGCATGGCGATGCTCTGGCCATGGTCCCGCGTCCGGTCGTTGCTGTCTCTCTATCAGTGGATGCCAGCGCAAGGGCGGCACTTGGTGCAAGTTCGCGATGTGCCACCCGTTGCTGCACGCTTGCGTCGTGTGTCGTGGATCCCTTCAGGCTCGAAAGGAGGCCCCAGCCCGACCGGGGTGCCATGTGCGGACGCTCACAAGCAGAGCGGCCATGGGGTGACGGTCATGGCACAGAGCGGACCAGCTGTGCGGCCATGAGGAGGGCAGCGTCGCGGGCGCGCTCCTCAACAGCTGCAGCAGCACGGTGGACGCGGGCACCCGAGGCTCGGTGCTGTCAATATACCTGCGCGCCGGCACGCGTCGCACAGGGCTCGTCATCGTGTACTGAGCTGTACGTACCAGCGCAGGGCTGACTGCCCTGGGCGCGAGTGTAGAGCTAGAGAGGCAGAGGGGCCCAGGATCTGCCATGGCGGTTAATGTGCGCTACCGGCATCGAACCACAGGCGGTGCGGCGCCCAAGAGCAGTCGCGGCGGGCAGGTGACGGTGATGGGCAGCGCGGAGGCGCGCCGGCCAGCCAGCCTGTGCCTCTCAGGCGATGCCTCGCGGCCCTGGCTGGGCGGAGAGGGCTCGCGGTCACGGTGCATGGCGTCTGCTGGCGTCGACTGCACGCCGCTCGAAGCCGCGCCCATTCGCCGTCCCTAGCGACCCTAGCCCGTCACCAACACAGCTGCCCATGCGGGCTGGACAAGGAACAGGGGACAGGGATCAGGCCCATGGATTAGCACTTGCAACGGCTGTCCGCAGCTCTTCCATGTTGCAACAAAACGGCAGCAGTAATTAACGGCGTGCAAAAGAGGCCCGTCTGCTCGGAGCGTAAAGGCCTCAGCGTTATAAAACACCCCACGCCCCCTAAGCGCAAGCCCTCCCTGCATTCTCCCACTTCTAATTCCTCGCACCTCGCGCCGGTGCCATATACGCACACGAGGTACCTCTACCTCTGCTGCCGCCCTGTGCCTGTAGCAGTACCTGCTGCCACCTCCGCCCGCTGCCTTCGCCTTCACCTTCGCCGTCGCCCGTCACTGTCCAGCGCCGGACCCTCTGCCTCCCCTCTGCGACGCCGCACCGCACCTGCACTCTTGTGCCCCGCCAATCAGCGCACCCCGCCATCCGCCCTCGTCGCCCGCCGCTGCCCTCGCCGGCAGCCATATCACATCACCGGCCCGCGTCGCTCGCCAATCGATAGCAGCAGCCCGAACCCCCAACACCCGCCAGCATGTGCACGAGAATCCACCACACGTACGCCTGCGGCCATGTCGTGTCGGAGAAGGCTCCCTGCGCGGCCTCGCGGTCTGCGAATTGCGGCGAAAACAAGGTCAAGAACGTCAAGCACGACGAAAAATGTGACCGCTGCGACCACTAGCAGGTACGCGCCCCTCGTTGCACAACGTGCCACCGCTCTCTGACACACGCCTCAGCGTGCCACCGCAGACTTTATCCGGACGACATCCCCATGACGGCCGGTGGCACGCAATAGGGTGTCCTCAGCGGACTTGCATCCTGCGCTGTTAGCAGCGCGGCCCGACATCTACAACGCCTCCGGCCAGCGCAGAGCCTCGCGGCTCGCGGCCGGCCGGCAGGCTGCATTTCACGGCGTCACGGAGACAAAAGCACAGGCGTTGGCTGGCATTGGAATTTACGGGGCCTAGGACATCGTGAGTCTGGCGTTACGGACGGGTCCAGCCTTGCATCGCACTTCTCGTCTTGTATTACTCATCGTGTTTTCCTCCATCTCTACGAGTTTTATTTCATGGGTTCTGTTCCGACCTGCGGGCAGATGGGCGAAACGGCCGCCTTATTTCCTTCAACTCTATTTCCTATTCTGCGACATGTTTCGACACCCCTCCGTGACGCCAAGGCGGGGCTGCGGATCAGACAGAAAAGCGACTCAATTAATACGTGCGCGCCGGCGACCGTGTCCCGAGAGACCAAGTCGCTATGGCACGCCAATTCCACTTCAGCTCTCCTTGCTTGTTGTAGAGTTGAGTGCATTTTGTCTGCGTCGGACCAATCACCTCAAGGTGATCTGCCAATCGGTGACGGATATCTACAGGGCGCGGATGCAGCACCGTTGTTCGCCAATCGGTACGGCAGCGTTGCCCAGGCCGCCTCCAGATGACCAGAAGCCGTGTATTCCTGTCGCCTCGGTCCAGAGCTACACGGCTAACACCACACCTCGAAACCAGTTTCGCAAGTCACCCGCTCGGCGCTTCAGCCTTATTCGCCGCCGATATTGTTCAACTTGTCTAACCATTGCATCCGTGACGCTCTGGGCTCCAGACAGGCGAGGTGGTGTACGCCCAGTGGGGTGATAGGCCGCGATAAGTGTGTATGCAGCGACAGCACCACGCCCCCCCCTCATGCCGCCAGGATATCAGATGCGTCGCTGTCGACCAGGAAATCACAGGATGGCTGTCAGATTGCGGCTATTCGTCTCACCCCCGTGATCCTCCCGCAGTGCCCGGGGTCGGCCCGTAAGCCACGTACATGACAACGCCCTGTGCTATGCACTGCCGACAATGTATTGTCGTGACCTGAGACCGGACTTCTTACTCAACGCGACCCAGCTAACCCACAGTAGTCTCATGGCCGACGTGCGCACCCTGATAGGTTTACATGTGATGTCGCAGCGTGGCCTGTAGATGGAATGGAGGCCATCTTCATATAGCCGCGTATCAAGGTATATTCATCATCGATATACCACAGCCTTCCACACCCAGTCACTCACAACCCTGCACAGTATCCAACACTCGCTTTAATCAAGCTCAAGAATGGCATCCATAAGCGAGTGGGCTGCGATGTCGTGATCTGGTGTGTATATTTATATAACTATATGGTGCGCGTAATTTGCGTCAAGCAGCAGCGGACTTGGATGCGCACACAGCGCGCTTCTTCACCCTTGTCCGTCTTGGCTAATATACTCGCCTTACCGTGTATGCACGTGCGTCTATCGCCGTTTAGCCCTGGACGCTCTTGCAAGGCTTGTTCGCTTGTTGCGAGGGGCTGCTGTATGTATGCGCTGGACTGTGACGCTTTGCAGTAGCGATGCTTCTTCGCGATGGCGTGCATGATCAAGCATATGCATCGACGCTATGCGGCTCTGCTCAACGTTCTATTTAGGGCAGGTCTAGAAGCCCGACGTCTTCGACATGCTTTCGAACACGCCGTCCGCGGGTTGTGGTGGGGAAACGTGTTATAATTTCAAGCGGTCCACGAACGCAGACTTGAGCTTGAGGTAGATTTTCCGCAAAGAGCCCTGGCGTCGTGATTCTGACTGCATGAAGTGCGGTTGGCGTTGCGGCAATCGCTATTATAACCATGGTTAGTGTTGGTGTGCAAGGAAAGTACATAGGTGTGACTGCTGGTCCGAGCGCAGCGCCCGGTTCGGCTTGATACTTGGCGCGGACCGGTAAGCGTGACTTCAGCTTCGAATTTACCCACAACAACCCGTACCGAAGATCGATGTCGATTGATATCAACTGGGAGAAGCTGACGGGCGGCTCAGATGGTTCTTTGCGGGCGGAGTCGATCCGCGCTTTCATTCATGACCGATTCCAGCAGGTGACGCTGCCGCGTTTCATTCGCTCCGTCCACGTCCATTCATTCGATTTTGGGAGCATTCCGCCCGAGATTGAGATCAAAGACATCTGCGATCCACTTCCCGACTTTTACGAGGAGGATGAAGATTACCCAGACGATGACGAAGATGCGCAGGCACCTGACGATCGCGGGGCTAGCAACGGCCCTCAAACCCGCCCGACGAAGGAGCGAAGGGGAGGGGCGGAAAAGACATTGCCTCAGGTAGAACAACTTCCTCCGCATCGATCACATCTAGCGCTGCCATTTGGAAACACCAGAACCCCGGGCCTTCGCACCACACTGGCGCCTGTCGAACAGCTGGGGAGCCCGTTCATCCCTAGGGCCTCCACACCTGGCATCCCCGGAGGAACTTCTAACATGAACTATTTTCATCTACCATTGGGGGCGGGCCTATCTGGGACAACTACGCCTCTTGCTGCCGTCGCCGGTGCACAGCTCCAAGGTTGGTCGGACTTTAACAACATGCGACCGACCACCCCAACCAATATGCGTCTTCGCCACGCTCCGTCCATGAACTCGCTCACCCTGACTCCGCAGTCGAACCCAGACCCCACCACACGGCCGTCCTCCCAACATCAGCATGATGCAGACCGACGGAACTCACTAGCATCGAATCAATCATCAGATGACAGCTACGACAGGACACCATCTCCATCTATTCCCCGTATGCGCGAGAAGAGCCCCGAAGACATCCAAGTAGTGTCACACGTTCAGTACTCGGGCGATATCAAGATGTCGCTGACTGCAGAAATCCTGTTAGACTACCCTATGCCAAGCTTCGTTGGCATACCGCTCAAGCTGAACATCACCGGGCTAACCTTTGATGGCGTTGCTATCCTGGCGTACATCAAGAAGCGGGCTCATTTCTGTTTCTTGTCTCCGGAAGATGCTGATGCGCTGATTGGAAGCGAAACCGGCCTTGACTCTGTACAATCCGAGGCGCAGAGTCAGGCTCAACGCCTACGGGTCGGTGGTCTGTTGGAGCATATCAAAGTTGAGAGCGAGATCGGAGGGCGGGGAGAGGGCGGACAGGTCCTGAAAAATGTGGGCAAAGTGGAGTCTTTCGTCCTGGAACAAGTCAGGCGCATCTTCGAAGACGAGTTCGTCTACCCAAGCTTCTGGACGTTCCTTGTATGATGCTGCCACCAAGCAGCTAGCCCGGGTGCGCGCTACCAAGACAGCAAAACAATCCCTGGAACGCATCACCCGCCAGAATGCCCTGCTTTGCTGTCACCGATCATGGCACAATGGTGGAATATGTACGCAAACGCTCCACCTGCTGCAAAAGGGGGGATTGGAACAGTGGGTTAGCCGACGTGCAGCTGTCAGTGCGCCGCACGAAACTTTGTACCTGCTGTCAAAATGCAAGCAAGCGCTAGCGCGGTGTTCTTTTGGCGACGGTGGTACAGCATCCATATTCCCCACCGTTGAGAGTCACGTTACAATGCATTGCGGGTACATGTAGCACGAAGCGGACCTGCCAACGACGTGTTTACCGAAAGGGATCTCTCATGCTCAAGTAGGCGTCGTACAGAAAACGTGGGTCGGCGTTCTGCCACTCGCGGCTGGGCGCAGAAACGAAGCAGCACCAATTTTTGACAGTTCTAAACTTACCACGGTGACTGGCACTGACGGCAGTAGTCACAGTGTCAGGCCATGCGTGTGAGACCGTGTGCACACCCCCAGCGAATACTCGTCGCTTTCATGCTCCGCAAAGTGCGACTGTTACTGACCTGTCAAAGCCAGTACCCGCGCGACACCTGGTGTGCTGATGCTACTCAACACGGCGCTTAATCGCGCAGTGCATCCTTAGTTCGACTTCTACAACCGCTGTCATGTGCGCGGCCTGCCCCATTGCGTGTAACGGCGTCTCCTGCCCGATATCTCCCGCGAATCCCGTTCCTCCCGCCGCGACGGCTTGATGTGCCTCCTTGCAGCTTCCATAATGCATATGACAACTCGCCCCGATTAGCGAATGTGTCCTGTCAATTGTGGAGTACGTCCCCTCCATGTAACGCTGGAGCTGTTTTTGAAGAGGTGCAGCGACCTGCAGTGGGGAAACGGGTACTTCGGACGGCAACGTCAGGCATTGATTGCGCGGCTCGCTATGCGCAAATGACCTATTTCGACTTGTCCGTACATATGCTATTCTTGGGGGTGTGGGCGGAGAATTTGCGGGCGCAAGGGCATCATCGCCGCTGATAATCAGACTTGGGATATGGGTCTAGCAAAGTTGTTAAGACATGGTTCGTAAGGGTTTGAGCGGTGAGCAGGTATCTACACTTGCATGTCGGCAGCAAGCCACCCTTCGGCTCACGCAAATTGGGCAGAGTCGAGGCAAAATCGGCAAGCCCGTGTTTGCGATTTACTCAGGGATGTTTTTCAGCTTGGGTAGGTGCCTTAGCCCAGCTTGTCATCGCGCTTGACATGCGTCGATGTCTAGAACGCTCTCACATGCTGGTGTTGTTCATTTAATTGACGAGTGGACTACCATCCTCAGGGCTCAGTATTCACACGTGATTGGGTTCGAACTTGGAGGCTCCCAATTGACCCGAGGTTCGATCGGCCCTAGTTTGGGTCTTGACGGCTCTAGCAGCACTCCAAACCTGCCGTCACTTCAGGGTCCAAAGGTCCCTGAAGCAAGACCTGTTGGGAAGTCCGAACAAGATTTCGTGCGCCTGACGGTCTGAAAATCTCTCAGGATTCGATGTTACGCCACGTATCGTGGCTGTGCGCAGGCCAAGACACCCCTCCTTATGTCATGGCGTTGCGGGGCAGCAGGGCAGCCTCTGAGAGCTGAAACAGACGTTGCGTCAACTGATCAACAACAACTGATCAGACCCCTATTGCTACACGCTGCTCCTACACTGTCTGGCCTGCAACACTCTCTCACCTGGCGCACTCTCTATTCGTGTATTGATACTCCCCACTCCTGGAACCGCGTTCTACAATTTGCGCAGCTTGAAGGCAGGAGCTCCGCTTCCCCCGCCTGCAAAATGCCTCGCCAGCTCGCATTCAGCGACATGTGGCTGCCATGCCTCATCCTTCTCGTGCTCTGGGCGCGCCCGACGGCGGCGTTTGGCGCAGGCAACATCGCCAGCCTGAGCAAGATCGAGGGGCAGAATTGGCGCCATGGAGACATCGAGGACACGCTGCTCACGCTGCTCATCTCGTCTCGCACGGGCAAGAAGTTCAGCAAGATGGACGTCAAGAGGGTCTACTTTGGCAATTGGCTGCGTGATTACTCGCAGGCCGTCGATGTCGGCACCGTCAAGATGGTGTCGGCCGAGGCGATTCGCATCCTGCTCTGGGTCCTGGGCTTCCTGAGCTTTGGCTACGGGACAAAGGAGTTTGAGGTTACCAGGGACAGGCTGGGGTGCTACCGCCCCGAGGAGCACATTGACAACCCCAAGGTACGCGAAGACTGCGTCCTGAATGTCGACCTTGCTCATCGTTGCAGGACTACGCCGACAACCTCGATGCGCGCGACTACGACCGCCGACTACGCGGGCCCGTCGATGAGAGGCGCGAGCTGGCCGTCGATGAGCGCACCGGCCTGAAGAACTACATTGCATCGGAGGACCTGGGCATCACAACGTCAGCTGGCATGGTCCGCGACCTGCTCCGCCGCTGCATCGACCTTGGACGGCGTTCTGGCGGCCGTGGACCAGACTTCTACGAAGCCCTGCGACTCCTCGGAACGGCTACGCACTGTCTCGAGGACTACTCGGCCCACTCCAACTACACCGAGCTCTGTCTAATCGAACTCGGTGCTCGCGATGTCTTCCCGCACGTAGGCAGGAACGCCAGGTTTCAGATCGAGGGCGTGCGCAACCCCGTCTATCCTATCATTACTGGAACCTTTGGTGGTGTTGACTTCTTGCACTCCGTGTGCGGAGAAATCACCGACAAGGCCACGCAGTCTGAACTTCAAGAGCTCGAAGGCGCCATCAACGACGCCGACCGCAAGCAGAACAAGAGCGCCATCAAGGATCTCCTCGCAAAGTTGCCCAGCGGCATCTTTGGTGACAAGGACCAAGCCGGAAAGGCTGACGAGCTCGAGGCAAACGCGCAAGCAGCCAAGATGGACAACATGCACATTAGCCCCAAGGAGCCGGAGGAGTTTACCCAGCAGCTGGATGCACTCGTGAAGCAGATCTACCCCATCATGGAGTTCCACGATGAAATCATGCAGTCCATCTCAGAGTTCATGGAGAACATCCCAGTCCTCCCCGAGCTCATCGAGCAGCTCCAGGAGCAAGTCAACATCTTTGTGTTCAGTCTACTTGCTCCTTTCGTTGTACCCATCATCTCTCAGGTCAAGACGGAGCTCGAGACTGGTTCCAGCGAGGTCATTGCCAGCTCGCGCGAGAAGCAGCACATTGTCTTCAACGACGATGACTCGACCGATCCTACTCACAGTATGCTTTCCAAGGATCACTTCAGCAACTTGCTGAACGAGCCCGCTGGAAGAGTTGCGTCTGAAGTCCTGAAGTGGGCAGTCCCTCAGGTCGTTGCCTGCTGGGATGGCGAAGCCGACCCGGAGCAGACCATTGACACCATAATTCAAGCTGTATTCCATCACCCTGCGCAGCTTACTCACCGGGACCGTCGTGTCGAGCAGGGCCGTAACGTCATGTTCAACACTGTCAGGCAGTGGTGGGAAGAGAAAGGAGATGGCCAGCGTCAACTCCTCAGGCAGCTTAGCCGCGAAGGTGTCCAGCAAGGCTTGAACCACAAGGAAGGCCCGAAGGACTCTGGCCACGGATGCTGCAAGCCGCTCGGCATGGCCAATGACTTCTCCTTCGGAGGTAAGAGTGGTGGAGGCAATGCCCAAGCCCAGCAGATCGGCAACCAGGCCGGAAAGCTGGCCAGCGAGGCCGTCGGCGGTGGCGCTCTCGGTGGCCTTGTTGGAGGCCTTGTTGGTGGCATCGGTGGTTCTCTCCTTGGAGGTGCATTCGGAGATGACGAGAAGCAGAGCAAGAAGGAAAAGAAGTATGGTGACGATGGTTCATACACCCAGTCTTACTCTGAGTCTGGCCACCACAAGAAGAGCTCTCGCGACGACTCTGAGCGCTATGGGCAGGCCTCCTACGAGCAGACGCAATACCCTGGTGGTGGACGCCGCGAGGAGTACTCTCGCCACGAGCAGGATACGAGCGGCGGATCGTACGGTTACGAGCAACGCGTCGAGACAAGCAGCTATGGTGGCTCAGGCGGCTACGAGCGACACGAGGAGCGCCGCTATGAGAGCGGTGGCCAAACTCGCATCGAAGAGTCTCGCGAAGGCTTCGATCGCGAGGGAGAATACTACAAGGAAGAGAAGAAGTAAGATCCCTCCCCGTCAAATGTACCCCACATCTTCTAACCTCTTATATAGGAAGACCAAAAAGTACGGTAAGAAGTCTGAAGACGAGGACTCAAACGACGAAGACGACTACGAGAAGCGCGCAAGGAAGGAGCGCAAGCGTCGCGAAAAGGAGGAGAAGAAGAAATACAAGCAGGGTAGTGATGACGAGCGCTCTGGCGACGATGCTTACAAGCGGCGTTCAGGAGAGCACAAGCGCCACGGCAGCCCCAAACAGCACTCGGGCGGCTACTCAGGCGCGAGCGGCGGCTACGGCGAGGAGCGAAGGTACGGCGAGGAGCCCCGTCGTGAGGAGAGCAGCGGCTACGGACGCCAGGAGCAGTCTTCCTACGGCCGTCAGGAACAGTCCGGATACGGGCGCCAGGAGCAGTCAAGCTATGGCGGCGACTCGTATAACTCTGGCGGCGGAGGCTACGGCGGTCGACAGGAGCAATCGCAGTCCAGCTACGGCGGCGACTCTTACTCTTCCGGCGGCGGAGCTAGTTATGGACGCCAGGAACAGTCTGGCTACGGCAAGTCTGAGTACGGGCGCCAGGAGTCCTCCAGCTACGGCCGTCAAGAGCAGCCTTCGTATGGCTCTGAGAGCTACGGCGGGCGCCCTCCCCCACCGGGAGGCTTCGGAGGGGAGTCTGAAGGTTATGGCCGCCGCGACGAGGACGAGTATGGCGAGCGGAGGCAGCAGTATGGCGAGGAGGGCGGGTATGGACGCAGGTACTAGGTTTGGACCTGAGCACCTGGGTACCCTGTTGGTTAGGCATGCGGGTGGGTTGGTACCATACTGAGCGGAGCGGAGCTGCGCTGCGAGGCAGGTAGATACAGCACCACGATTGACGGCCTCAGTAAAGAAACAAGTAAAAGCGTTTTCGATCGCCATTTGCTGGAATCTTGGCGCGTGATGCTGTCGCGAATTGTGGTCGTTGCGGACGAGACTTAATGACGAACTATCTTTACGATAATCTACCAACTACGCTAATCACAGGATATATTCCCACACACATTACTCCTCTCAGTACTGTCTAACTACCTTCTTCAACGTCATGCCAGAAGCTCCATTCGATACCGTGTCCATTCACAGAATATGACTCTAATACTCTTCAGTCGACGTGTCTGCAAGCACGCACGGCAGTCTGGGCGGCTGCCTTGTCCGCTTGGGGCCACATCGCATCAACACCTCAACACATGCCATCCATGCGCAGCAGTCAGAGTCGAATGCGAAGGTTCGAGAACAATCTCGAAACACAGTTTCTTGAAGACGGCAGCCTAGCATCTCACATATAGAACCTTCTCTTTTCCGCTATGTAGCATCGTCAGTCTCACACCCGGTCAACGCATACTTTCCCACCCCCAACCAAAACGCCACGCCGCATCACATCATCTAGCTACTATCTCAACCCCGCATTCCGACGTCCATCTCCACCACACCACATCTCCAAACGCCATCCGAGCAATGTCATCTGCACGCACCCGCAGACCCCACGCGCTCCTCCGCCCCCGCCCCCGCACCACCGCCCGTCCCCCGCCTCGCTGGTCCCCCAAGCAAGTCTACGCCTGGGCCGTGCTCTTCGCGGCCATCGTTCTCGCGGTGATTATCCCCACGCAAGCGCCTCGGACTGGTGAGTCGGGTTGAATTTTCATCCTAACGGACTGGTCCGAGGTGCGCTCCCTTGACGTGAGCGTAAGGCTGACGAGTGACATGCAGCTGCACATCCGGCGCTGGAGCGCAAGTGGGGGAAACGCGAGGGAGGGACAGTGGGCGTAGCATTTCATTTGGTGCCGGAGAGCGGGTGCGTAACCTCCAAGCTCAGTCTTGCTATGCAATACCTCATGGCAATACAGACTCGCCTCCATCTACGACAAAAATGGGTCTACAATCAATATCGCGCGCATCCCCGGCTCGCCTGCCTATGCGGCCTTCATGCGCAACGCCGCCTCCCTCTCGCAGGCCCGCCCTCGCACACGCTTCTGCGACTTCATCTATACTATGCAAATTGAACTCCCCGATCTCATCCCCACGCCGCTCTCCTGTCTTGCTCCCGCCGTCCTCGCCGTCCGCCCTCTCATTGCCGCGCTGAAGGCAGAAGTGGAAGCCCACCTCGGCACACGTATCTGCTTCGCCGCGCTCGTCGTCGACGACGTGGAGCGCGGTCCGTTGCGCCAGGTAGCCGCCATAGCGCTAGAAAGCGTGGGTCTGGCAAACGTGCGTGTGACCCGTGGAGAGAAGTACCGATCTCGGGGGTGCTTGCCTTCTTCCAGATACGAAGTCGACGATGTCGCGAGCCACTCCCTCTTTCCCATCGTAGATGCGCAGATTGCGCATATGGAGCCGCTGCCCGCGGACGACGAGAAGGCGTGGACGGTGCTAGTGGTGCACTACGAACCGCACGGTTTCAACACGGCGCGCTTCTGGGTCGGGGGAGAACAGGATGCGAAGGTTCCGTGGGGTGCCAAGATCCAGACCGATCCGGAGACACTGGGAAAAGAAAAGGAGCGCGTACGAGCTGTGCCGCGCTGGCTGGCGGCCCCGGTCGTCTTTGAAGACGCAGACAGCACATGGGCGGCGCTGGACGCCCGTCTGCACGCTGAGCCCGAATCATCCGACGACGGTTCAACAGCGGACGAAGATGAAGATCCAGACGAAGGAGACATATCTCCCAGTCACCAGCATGAAAACTCTCCTCCAGATCTTGAAAAAATCCAAGCACATCACGTTCCCGTCATTCGAGACGATGATGACAACATTCCAGATACCTCTGTCGTTCGATCAAGATTCTTGGGTCCTAAGGCTCCGCCGCACATCGACCGCCTCATCCTCACCGGTGCCTCGGCCCGCGATCCCAAGCTTCACGCCCTCTTGACAGACATCCTTGGGGAGAAACTTACGGCCGGCGCGTACGTAGATGAGGATCCCTTTACGGCTGCGCGGGGCGTTGCTGCAGGAGCGTACGCTGCCATGCAGAAGCCTTCATTCGGCGCCAAGAATAGTGCTTGGCCTATCTTTGCGTGCCAGTGTGCCAGTGGGCTTCATGCCAGCCGGTGGTGGGATGTAGCGTTGACAGCAAAGTGGGAACTGGCGAACAGGCTGAGATACGATGCAAGGAATACGGTGGAATGGATTCGATGGGGCTACTCGGGAGGATGGGAACAGGAGTTACGCCGTCTCCCTGGTGAGTTTCTAGATGGTTTACGCCGTCTATCCAGTGAGCGTCTCAGGGATTCGTGGCCGGGTTGGGTTTGCTATGGTGGGTTTGTCGCGATCGTGATATGGAAATGGAACGCCGGTGCTGCTGTACATGCCAGGGGAGAGAAGGCGGATGTTTCCTGTGTGCTTGGCGATGATAAAGTCTGACAGACACGTTCACTACTGATCCTGGTTTGCAGCGGCGGAGAAGGTTTCTTGTCGCATCGTGCCGCATCGCTCCACGGCATCACATCCTAGTTGTGGGCACATGTGCATCTCTGGTTCGACTGCAGAGTCGATGCTCTGTTCTCACGGTCCCTCCAACGCCAGTCTCGGCATGAATGAATACGCCGGGGAATGCGTACGGTACCTCTCCCGCCACTTTCTGTAAGTAAAGTTAATATACCACATCAAGGGCGACGACCAGACTGTGTCTAATCCATCAATCATTCAAACTTCTTCTTTATTCTGTTCTTTCCGTCTTTCTTCCGCCCTCAAAATGTCAACAACCGCTTCCCCGGGCTCTTCCCCGGCGTCCTCGGCGTAGGCCTCTTCCTCACGGTGATACTCGGCAGCGCTTTGGAAGGCGGCGGCGACGGCGACCCCGCGCAGACATTGTCGCGCCATGCGCATATCGCGGCATAAGTCCAGTGAGAGTCTTCTCGTGTGATGAATGCTGTTGAGCGCATTGTCAGTATTGATCGCATTCCCTGGTTACAGTGTGAGCGAACGTACTTGGACATGCGGCTTCGGGAACCTCAATGTTGAAGCTTCCGTAGGCACTATCGTCGTCGTCGTCGTCGTCGTCGTCGTCTTCGGATTTGTTTCCATTTGAGCCAATCTTTTCGGTGTCACACGTTTGCTCGTCCTCTTCCTCTTGCTTCTGGCACTCAATCTCCGTCTCGAACAGCGAGCTCTCTTCGCCTATGCCACAGCCTATATAGGCTTCCCATCCATGCTCATTCTCATATCTAATTTCTTTCGTCCTTTCTGAATCTGCATCCGAATCGGAATCGTCTGGAACCTCTACAACCACGACGTTCTCCAAGAAGGGGTATATCCTAGCCAGGTCCGGCGCGCTGGCCTGCTTCTGCGGGCTTCTCCTCTTCCTGAGCGTGAGGTTCGCCGCGGCCCTGCTCACACGCGCGATAATAAGTCTAGGCCGATGTTTATCCTCTCTGCATTCGTCCAATAGGCTTCGGCTCGATGCGTGCGTTTGCTCCCGCTTCTCATCCTGCTCTGCGCCAGCCCGCGCATCGCCTGAACTCGTCCGCGAGCCTTTGGTGCGTGATGACGTCGGCGACGAGGGCGTATACGTGGATTTCAGACGGGCTGAAGCTGGAACGGGAGCGGAGCATGCGCGGGGCGATGGTGCAGGCGCAGGATTGGGGTTCAGACGCGCCATCGATGGCTGGTGCGAGCGGGGTGCGCTGCGCTATGGGACAATGCGATGCGATGCAATTATGCGGTCAGGAGGAGGTAGGCCGTCTCCAGACCCGCTCTGCCCGCCTCGCGCATCGTCGCGCCTCATCTCCTAGTGGCATGACTCCATATCGATAGGTCTGGAGATCGTGCGTTTTCATAAGGCGGCATAGGGGTAAAGGGGCTCCGCTGGCTCCGCTTGTGTCGCGACATAAGTCACGATGTGTATCCACATCCTCTCCACGTCAAGCTCGCCGGGCAACGCAGCCTCATCTTCTCTCTATTCTATCATCGCTTCGCCGGCTCCAGTCTCTCTGGAACCTGGGTCGCGCTATTCTGTTGTGTGTTGACTTCGCCGTACTCTCGTGCACGGCTGTCCCGTGTGCACAGTATAGCACTGCACAAATCATGTGTCGTAAGAGCTTTTCGCCGCTGCCGAGGATCCCGAGCATACAAACACGACCCTCGGGGCGCACATGGCATCGCACGCACCATGTGGACCCTCGAGCGGTTCGCCAGCAGCCCTGCGCGCACGCACGCACTTTCGCCGATGATGCCGTGCCGCTATATCGTGAAGTCGAGAGCCTCCTCTTTGATAGAAGTCATGCAATTCCAAAGGGAGCGCACCGTGCTTGTCCTGTGTGAAGTATCCGCACCGCGGAAGGGAAGTGATGTGCAGTGGTGTGAAGTGAGGCGATAGTAAGTGTGACAGATTATCCTGAGGTCACGGAATCCTTATGAAGGCCCAGTGCGCACCTACCGAGTGGCACTGCTGTGCCTGCCAACTGCTTAGCAGCGCCTTCCACCAAAAGCGACACCGCACGAGTAGGCCGAGAGAAATTCTTACAAGGGTGTACAAAGCATGCGATTCGGCGTCGCATTTCGACGCATTCTCCTCCTTGATTACGATATCCGCCCATAATGTCCATTATCTTGCCTTCCGCAACCATCAATATCAGTTATTAAAACAAGTATGAAGCAGAAAATAAACTCATATCATGCCCACTCAGGCCTGGCTCAGCCGCAAAAGCTGCCAAAGCTGCCAAAGCATCAAACGCCTGTCGGACCGAAAGCCAGATATGCATCAAGATGAAAAGGTCCAGGAAACAAAACTCCACGCTCCTTCCCATGCCGAGTAAGCAACCATTACGCGTAAGGGCCTCCGCGGAGAGTGCTGCCCATCCAATTCGGAAGATTCAACGCCGACTCAATGCAAGGCTTCGACAAAGGAAATTTCGAGCGAATGTACGATTGATCCCATGTTCCAGGGATGATTTAGAATCGGTCTGCTCTTGGAACTTTTGGCCAATTGGAATAAAATGGAAAGCATTGCGCCGATAGCAGTTGACGCGTTGCTGGCGTATCGCCCCAGCGCGACTTGTGAGGCGTGGAGAAATCATTCCAAACATTTGCGTCGAAGATCTTCACAATGTTGTCAGACACATTTATCACTTCACCAGACGTTTCACATACCTGAGCTTCTCACAAAGTCCCAGCTGCATGCGCAATCAAGATAGGCACAAGAATGCCCACGGTTATACCGACGTTAACAGCAATTCCCACGCCGAGTGCGAGCCTCTTGGGTTCCGGCGACACGTGAGAGAACCGACCCTTCGTCACGTTGACGATGACCAGATCGCCATACCAGCGATAGAGAATAAGCGCGGGTGGTAGAATACAGAAAATCGTAAAGATAGCCCACGAAAATTTGCGCCGCGCCTCTTCTTCGACAGGATTGAAAGCACGCTCGGGACAGAGAAGATGAGGAGACTCTTCGTATGCAAGCACTGTCCGCAATGTCGGCCGACTGGCGGCATGGCGCAGGGGCGTGTGGGTATTGCTGGTAGACGGCCGCGCACTATGCTCTGTTCCAAAGATGCGAGAGTCATGTACGCTCCTGTCCTCTGAAGACGGCTTTGCCGCACTAGAAGCAAGCACCATCTGCCTGAGCTTCGTCTGCCCTGGAACGGCAGCACGACTGCCTCGGCGACGTGGGTCGCGGGGCGTGATGGGAGATCGTAGTGACAATCGACTCGCTCGACGTTCGGGATTTGCGAAAGGTGACTCCTGATGAAGAGTAGCCTGGGAAGGCGTACGTTCGTACATATCAGGTGGTGTATGCACCCTTGGCATATCACGGTTGACATTGCCACGACGCTCAGAATCTGCAAGGCTGGAGCTCGAAGTATTGATCTCGAGTCCAAACCTGGCGTCCGGGCGCGAATTGGCGATTTGAGCAGCAGTAGACTTGAACATTCGATACCCGGTATGCTCTTGTGTAGAGGATGCGAGCGGAGTTGAGTCCAGGATGGCTCCAGGACTGCTGTTATCAGCTACGCTGCTGCCAGCATCCTTCATTCCTGTTCCATGAGGAGTGCCAGTCAGATTGCCCTTGCGTCCGATTACCGTGAGCTTGTCGAAAGAGTTCTCACGGTCGCGGGGAGTATTAGGATCACTACTCGCAACGTCCATCGTATCCGCACTGGGGAGGCTGATGCGCATGGGTTGCATTGAACATGGATCGTCATCCGAGGAGCGCGTGCCATCCCGATGTGTGTCCTCTTCCTCATACAAAATTTCATCATTTGGACCTGATGCAAGTAGCTCCTGGGTCACCTTCTCGCTCATTTCATAGGGACTCGTCCAGGGCTTGTAGGGAAGATACTTTTGTCGTGGGTTGGGACTGCTGGCATGCACCTTCGGGCTAGGACTGCTGCCATACACATTCGTGCTTCTCCTGTCGACTGTGGGAAGTGTTGAAGAAGCCGGCGGGCTCGACTGCATAGGGGTTACGATCCTACCGAGCACCATACCAGGCAGACTGACACCGACGGGAAGCTGTAGTGTAGACGAAAGCTGTGGCGGAGACGAAGTGAGGGGATTCGAAGGGTTGCGCAGAGGTAGCGGGTGTCGATATTGGAAGGAACCCGCCTCGAGGGGAGGGTCTTCGTAGACAGGAAACGTTGTAGAAAAGCCCTTGCTATCACGGCTGGAGTGACTGCCCTCTGAGCTACTGTAGTCTGCCAGGCTTTCGCCAACTGACACACCTGACACGCGGGCACCGCGCCGCGGGGTTCCGTAGTCCATAGTCTCCCAATCGGTAGGCTCCTCATCTTCGTACCCAATCAATTCGGATGACTCCTCTGGATCCTGCTGTTCTTCCTCGTCGTCGAGCTTGCAGTTACTCTTATTGCGCAGCAAATTGTGACTGGACACTCGCTTTGACCACATAGCTGGGATTGCTTCGGACTGCTGTCGACCACTTGTATCGGAGAATACCTCTTCGGCCTGCTCCATGGCCTCAGGAGGAGTCGACGTGATGCCGGGCTGAGAATAAGAAGATGATGCCGGTTGAATAGGTGGTGAAGGAACCTCAAGAAGGACTCGAGTGTCGTCATAAGACGGGGACTGAGACGAGCTATCTGAGGGACCAGAAAGCTTCGGTGACTCGAAATCCTCGTCATATTGGAATGCAGGAGCCAAGGGAGCTGGGACAGACGGCGGTAGGCCAGGATGAGTTGCGAAGGTAGCACGTCCTACTTCTACAGGCGGGACTGACGTCTTATCATCATTGCTAGATCCTGGCTGATTGAAGTCGAATTGAAATTGGCCAGTGCCAGATATGAGTCCCGTCGTATTTGTTCGCTTGGATCGCGCCGCATCACTGTAAAGTTCTGCTGGAGCGGGCTGATGATCGATTATCCCCGGACGATTTCCGTAGAGCAGAGGGTGAGAGGCGCTGGCGCTATCGCTTCCTTTGTACTGGTCGATGAATTTGCTTATGGTATCCGTCTTCTCGCGCTCCAGATGCATCGAGCCGTGAAACATCTCCTGATCAAGAGGCTTTGATACGCGACGACTCGTACGTCGCGAGGCCGGATATTGTGGCAAGGCATCAGACTTATATTCTTCCGCGAGCGCATCTGCATTTCCGCTTATACCCCAGTAGAAAGGACTGCTCTCTCTGTTGCTTGCACGGATCTGAGCGAATTTTGATTGCCGTCGACTCTCACTCGAGTAGGTCGATGACCCCGGATATATCGAAGAAAAGTCGTCGTAGTACGGTCTCGTCGCCAAGTCCGACTCGGATGCACACGGACGAACATCGTTGGCTCGTCCAGCCTGACTTGAAGGATCATCCGGTATCATAGACGTTAAAGGTGCGGAGAAGTCGCGCTGTGTATAGTAACGAGATTGCTCAACTGAGGCTGGAGAGCTTTGCTGATTCGTGAAATGACCAGGCTGGCCCAAAGGCGACACAGGCGTCGCTGGTCCCTCTGGGACTGTGGACGCCTTTGGAGTCTCCACATGATAACTCCGCTCAAGCGGGCGAGGAAACTCGCCCTCGAAGCTTGGCGAGGCAAGACTGGCTCGAGACTCGGAAAACTCCTGCAGCTCTTGTCCATGTTCCTTCTCAGAGACCTTGGAGAATCTCTGCGTAAGTGATCGGGTGAGATTTTTTAGAGAAAAGCGAGAATCGCTCGCAGGCTTTCGATTTGAGGGAGGCGAGGCGGTAGCATAGGATTGGGGGCTCACGGCGGGTGAATCGAACGCAGAAGATCCTGGACTCTGTGCACCTGGAGTCGAAGGCAGTGGGAAGTCGAGATTGAGGTGTGGAGGGCGGTTGTCGCCTCTCCCTGACCTTATAGATTCATAAGCCGAAGATAAGTCTCCGTAAAGCGGCCGTTTCGGGGCCATCTGATCTCATCAGCGTTTTGCGGGTTACAGGGACAATGCAGGTACCTCAGATAAGAGCGGATCTTCGGAAGAGCGCAATGGCAAGTATTCGCTCGAGTCACGCTCGCGCGACGGCGTTACGATGTTGTCCAAAACAAGCGAGCTGTGCGGGTTGACGAGGTCGAACGACGCACCGCGGTAGTGAATTACAGCGGGTGTCGCCGGGGGTGTCACCGGTGCTGTTGACACGAAGCTGATGGTGTTCAAGCGCGGTGTTTCATCCTCGTCGATTGGAGTAGGGTTCGAAAAGTTCGGTGGCTGCGGAAATCGCGAAAGGGAAAACGACAAAGGTGTCGGCTGAGAGTCGTCGTTGATTGTCGAATCTTCGAACGATGGAAACGACGTCGATTTCAAAGGAGAAAGTCGCGGTTGATTTGAAGTCACAGAGGCAAGAGGTGCAGGAGAAATGGGCAGGGGACCGCGTCCCGAAGTGGACAACGGTTTTGGTAGCCTTTTTATCGGCTTGAACTCACGCTTTTTCGTAGCTTCGATGTTTTGCGCGCTCGGCCCTGCAGATTGTGACCGAAAGAGATTGTCTGCAGACAGGTCGTCCTGGTGCGGAGGAGACGGCGGAAGCTGTTGATACGTAAACAATGAGTGGGTCTGAAAGTTCGTCAGTTGATGTTTCTACAGCAGCAAACGCGGCCAACGACTCGAGATTATCTTGTTTGAGTTTTCGAGAGCAAAACATGCCGAAGAAGAGTTGTGTAAAAGTGTAGATAGCAAGAAGCTTACGTACCGACTGAGATAGGTGTAAAGGTCGAGGCGGCGCTCGCGACAATGGAAGTGGTGTCCTCGAGACCGACGGCGCGCTCTCAGTCTCCTTCAGCCCAGACGCCGCGGGCTTCCTCCGTAGAGTTCTGCCAGGCGGAGTAGCTTGCGACGCGGGCGAGTTTTGTTGTTTGCGGTACTCGTGGAGGGTAAGGTTGCGGACGGAAAGACGAGAGGAGGAGGAGCTGTGGACGGAGTGGTGTGGTGAGTGTACGGGCGTCGTTGGATTGACCGCGTGTAAACGCGGTGAATGCGAGTACGTCGCCATGTCTGCTGAGCTTCCGCCGTCACGGGCGTTTGTGGCCGCAGACCGCTTCAAATTGATGGTCTCTCACTTAGGGCTCGGGCTGTTTGTCCTGGATATCGCGCGCTGTCACCTCGGATGTTCTTGTCTGGGGTATTCGACAGTGATATCGT
This sequence comes from Paraphaeosphaeria sporulosa, assembly GCF_001642045.1. Classification (NCBI taxonomy): domain Eukaryota; kingdom Fungi; phylum Ascomycota; class Dothideomycetes; order Pleosporales; family Didymosphaeriaceae; genus Paraphaeosphaeria; species Paraphaeosphaeria sporulosa. Next base: position 1,322,268 of record NW_017253364.1, on the reverse strand, counting down.
GAACGACTATGTCGTACAAGAACATTGCGGCTCCGAGTCCATGCGCGATGTCGCTGGCTGGCGACCTTCGAGTCTAAGGATGTCAGCCTCGTTGTTCCTCTTTCAAGGTCGGGCATGGATTTGGGTCCCATGCACAGAAACCCAAGTCTGCCTCTTACTCACCACCCAGCTCTTCAACGTATGTACCCTGTATATCTCTTGCTTGTTGGGTAGTACTCCACGGATGGTGGCGATGCTCAACAAAACGACTGTACAGTCTCAAGGCCGTAGTGTAGCTCCGCAGCGGCAGTGTTCAAGCTCGACTCGAGAAAGACAGGAGGAAAAGTCCCATATATAGGAAGAAGCGCGCTCAATTAAAGGTACTAGACGGGTCGTAAGAGAGACATGCAGTGTACAAACCAAGACACCGCAGGAAGCAGCCGCGCCTTGAAGTCGGAAAGCACCACAGCACCAGGCCCTTCGAGGAAGGAAGCACCAACGCTCACGACCTCGCGATGCAAAGAAAGACACAAGCCGTCGCCCCCCAAGAAAAGTACCACACAGCCCGTCATGCCAGTCCGCCCGGTCCCTCCGCCGCCCCCTCCACGGGCCCATCTCTCATCCCACCCTGCTGCCCTCCAGCCCAATAACTCCACGGCAGCGCTCGTGTGTGTGAGGACAGAGAGCAATGCAGCGACGTGTGTGGTCGTGCGTTGGGGAAGGCGCTGCGTAGCCCGGAGCCCTGGCAGCCAATCACATCCCTGAAGGGCCCTCTGCGCCGCGACACACCGAGCCGGGCTGCCCACTCATCTGCCCGTCATCTCAAGCGGAACGTGCGCAACAGCCAATCCGCCACTCCCGGGCGTTGGTGCGAGGACGTCGCGAGCTCGTAGCGCGACGTCTTGGTTCAGCTGAGGCAAAAGGAGGCTCTTCGCGGTTGTGGCGAGACGGGATTTGGGGAAGAGGGCTGCTGTGCGAGGACACCCAAGGAGAGCGTTGCACTGGCGCAGTGGCACTTCGAAGAGTCTTCTACAGCGCCTACGCGTCGGTGCTCGACAGACAGGCATCGCGCCATGCGGAGATCACGGTTTGGACATCGCAGCTAGCTTTCTTTGGGATGCTTTCTTGGGGTCGAGGGTAGCCGTTCTGCCATCAGCTGACGGCATGCGACGTACCTGCATGAAGCTGCCTCGGGGTGGCGGCTTGCCCTCAACCTGCGTCGCGCCAGTGGCACGATGCGCGGTGGGACTTATACGATGACACTATTGAAGGTCTGGCTTTGCATGAGGAGGCTCTCAGAGCTGGCGCGCGGCTGGTACTGATAGCGTTCAGCGTTGATGATACATTGAATACTGCGGGAGTAATACTGCATTAGGTATACGGTAGACGAGCAGTCAAGATACATTTGAGACCACAGGTAATGCTGGAGCGCGGCTTGAATGCGATCATCACTTTGCTTCGATATTGCTACGGTACTCTATGCGTAGCTAGACACAGGATCAGCCCCTGACCGCCCGCGCGGTGCCAGTTGATGTACCACAGACTTGTTGGTACACAAAGCTACTTCAGCTCGAGCGGACCATGCGATACGCCCATTTGCGTGTACAGAATGGCGAACAGCCGTGTGCGACTCTTCGAGAAGGCGCCTCGTTGCCATCCTCTCACAGCAACGTTCCGCCACGCTTGCCCTTCCCAGGACAAAGGTTCGACTCTGGTGCGCTGGGGTAAAGATCAAGTTAACTCGGCTTACAAGGTGTCTCGACACCATGCCGACTAGTGTAGCTCCAAATTCTGACAATTTATAACCACATGACTCTTGAATCGACAGACCCAAGGTACTGCTGGTCAATCATCAAGAGGGGGTCATCAATTACCGTGAGCGCTCCAGTCGGACGTCGAAGTCATGCTGCTGTGGAATCTTAGCGGTCGAAATTTCCTCCTCGGATTGCACAGCATACTCGCACAGAAGTCGCTCTCGCTTGTATGCCAATGGATGCTTTTGCGTGGATGATGGTCATCTGACCCTTCCTCTTCCTTACATCCGATCATTGACTATCCTCTCTGTAGATCTTGCCCTCGCGGTCTTTGCCGCTCGCTTTGGTATGTCTCCATTCTCCTTCAGCGTCTCGCCTGCCAACGCTTGGAGCGCTTGTTGAACCCCATACTCTTTTAGTTCGGATCGGGATCTTCTCCTCCTTATCGAGTGTTGTCTTGCAGGGTCTTGACTGCCAATCGGGGATCCAGAGTAGCAGTACGTAGCAGGAGAGCGAGGAGTACTGTGTTCCAGTGTCACTCTAACATTGAGAGTTTCAGGCAATACGAGTTGGCGTTGGGCCGTTGGCACGGAGGCTGGGGAAGGTCCGAACTGCTGGCCCCAGGTGTTGATCTGTTTCTCCGGAGACATCGGCTCAGACGAAGCGGCGGGAGGGGCTCCTGACACGCGATAGTCGTTCGCTGAGCCTTTAGGCTCATATTGACGGTACCTTGACCAGTTCCGGTCTGCAGATCCTGAATCCTCCGGCTTCGAGTCTGTTGTAGGATACATAGTCCCAGGCATGCAGACGTACTGGTCAAGAGCTTGAGGGAGATCCGCGAAGTTGAAGCCGTGCCCTGGTTTCTCGGGGCGGAACTTCTGACCAATATCCGTGTCTAAGTCGAGGGTGTAATCCACATTAGGCAGGTATCTGGATAGATTGGTGTACCACTGTGGGTAATCTCCGTGCCAGGAGCTGACTGTTGCATCGAGGTCCACACTCAAATAGACATTCTGAACATCGTCAGGCTTATGCACAAGCATGACGAAATCGAACTCTCGGGGCAGTCCCGATCGTTGGGTCAGGTTCTCTTCGAGCGTCCACACTGCCATGGCATCGTCAACGTCGAAGTCGGAACCCAATGGGCTCTTCAGGACCCTCAATGACCCTTGGATGCTCATCATATCGTACACCCGATATGTCTTCTTGACGCCACCGCTGGGGTTCAAGGTGGCACTCAGAGGAGCCTGTGAGACTCCGAGTGAGCTTGATAGGTTGAAGTTCCACTGCAAGTTCTCTGGAGACACGGCTCCGTAGATCAGCTCAGGCGCATGCTTCAATATCCGTGGATGCGAACCGAGAGGTGTGTATCGCCCTTTTTCTGGATCGAAGTCGGACGAACTGAAGTCAGTGTGTACAGATACTTTGATGGTCGCTGCTCGGAACCGATGATAGTGGTGATCACGAGGATGAAAGACAAAATGCACTGATACGAAGTACACGTTGTTGAGTGGACCTTCATGGAGGGCCTTGCTTTCGTAGTACCCCTGCTGGAGGCGATTCACATGTGCGGAAACAAAGGCATTGCCAGGCATAGTCCGCTCGTACAAACATTTTTGATGCAGTTGCAGACGTTTGAGCGGCGCGTTTGGGTCCTTTGGTTTGGGGTCTACGGGGCGTTGTCGGGGCTTCGCTCTACTCCGCTCGACCACATTCGATTGCTCAACATGGTCTTCGTTAGTCTGTACATGTTCTCCACGTAGACGGTGCAGCCATGAACTCATTGGAGTGGATTGTCGGTGTGCCCCGATGCAGGATCACTGGTGGCACAGTCGTCCAGGGGTCAGGCTACGATAGAAGCTAGGTCCAAGGCCAGGTGGTATGCCAAAGTAGTCGGCCAGCAGTTATAGGGCGTGCTAATGAAGGGGAAAGTTGGTGCATGACAGGAAGCTGGCGATGCTGTACGCTCGGAGGAAGGGCGGTCGAAGCTCGCGGACGCGAAACAGGAAGCGGCGAGGGGTCGGGCTCGCGACACAAGCACAAGGCAGTCACAAGAGATTCAGAGGGTTGAGGTTCAAAGGCGGCGCTGGCCGAAGGACGTCTTGTAAGCAGCCGCACGTGTACCGAGCCTCCGAAGGCTGCAGCATACGCTCCCGGTGGCGGTCCCTAGTGGTCAGATGCCCCGCGCCCGAAAGCTGCTGGGATGAGTGATGGTTTGGGGTCTTATCTCGTTATCGCGGCCCGCTACCTCGAGATGGGCGAAGCGCGCCAGCGGGCCACAGGAAGCAGCTCGAACGGCGCGCTGGAGCTTCCATCAGGAACCTAACGTTCCTTTTATTCTGAAGACGTGCGCGGCCGTCTCAAGCGACACAGGATGCAGCTGTGTCCCAAGGAGGTGCGTGGCGGCTTGGCCCACCTGGCACTGCTTCGTGACACCCCACCCCTCGGTGCTAACCTGTTCTGGACAGCTCGACAAGCTCGTCATTTCGCAGCTGGGGTTGCTGGCACAGCGACGTCTAGCTCGCGGCGTGAAGCTGAACCACGCAGAAGCTACGGTATGTGACAATGGACCCTTCAACGCGACTTGCGACTGACACCCCCAGGCGCTGATCGCGAACAACCTTCAAGAAGTATGCTGATCACTACATGAGTTAACCCCGCGATGCTGAACCCACCCAGCTCATCCGCGATGGAAATCATACCGTCGCGGACCTCATGTCCATCGGCACGACTATGCTCGGTCGCCGCCATGTGCTTCCCTCTGTGGTCTCCTCTCTTTCCGAGCTGATGGTAGAGGGTACCTTCCCTACCGGTACTTACCTAGTCACCGTACATCATCCCATCAGCTCTGACGATGGCGACCTCGAGAAGGCATTGTACGGCTCCTTCCTGCCCATTCCCTCGAACGACATGTTTCCTCTTCCCGAAGCTCGTGTATACGAGAGCACCAACCAACCTGGTGCCATTGTGGCGGTCAAAGGAGAGGCTGGCATAATCAAGCTGAACGAGGGACGCAAGAGGATTCGTCTGAGGGTTAAGAGCACTGGAGACAGACCGATTCAGGTACTCGTATTTGAAATCCGTCGCAGGACAGAGGGTTGACATACGCAGGTCGGATCGCATTACCACTTCATTGAAACGAACCCGCAGCTTCAGTTTGATCGCATACGAGCGCATGGCTACCGTTTGGATATTCCCGCTGGCACCTCGGTTCGTTTCGAGCCTGGCGACACCAAAACGGTCACGTTGGTACAGATCGCGGGAAACCAAATTATCAAGGGGGGAAACCAGATCGCTTCGGGATTCATTGGAGACGTGACCAATAACATCGTGGAGAACATTAAGAACGGAGGTTTCTTGCACGAACCGGAACCAGCAGGAGATGTGGCACATATTGACATTTGCACCATGGAACGGCAGGCCTACATTAGCATGTTCGGACCTACAACAGGTGACTTGGTTCGGCTTGGAGCCACGGATTTATGGATCAAGGTCGAAAAAGATATGACACGGTACGGCGATGAATGCTCCTTTGGTGGCGGTAAGACCTTGAGAGAAGGCATGGGCCAGGCAGGCGGAAGATCTGATAACGAATGTTTGGATACTGTGATTACGAACGCTCTGATAGTCGACTGGACAGGGATATACAAGGCTGATATAGGCATCAAAGACGGAGTGATCACAGGTGTAGGCAAAGCCGGAAACCCGGATGTGATGGACGGCGTAGATCCCAACCTCGTAGTCGGAAACTGCACAGATGTGATTGCGGGCGAACATAGCATTGTCACTGCCGGTGGTTTCGATACTCACATCCACTTCATCTGTCCTCAACAGGCTCAGGAAGCCATCGCCTCCGGTATCACTACCATGCTTGGTGGTGGAACCGGACCCAGGTATGTCACAGGGATACGCTTGATCGATCTCTCGCTTACTTCTGAAGTACTGGTACCAATGCAACCACTTGCACACCCGGCAAGACGCACATCAAGCAAATGCTCCAGGCCATTGATGAGCTCCCTCTCAACTATGGCATCACAGGCAAAGGAAACGATGCCGAGCTACGCCCTCTACAACAACAAGCGGAAGCCGGTGTTTGTGGTTTGAAGCTGCACGAAGATTGGGGTAGTACTCCAGCAGCAATCGATGCCTGTCTAACTGTGTGCGACGAGTACGACATCCAGACTCTCATCCATACCGACACATTGAACGAGGCAGGCTTCGTCGAACAGACCATCAAAGCCATCAAGAACCGAACAATTCACACCTACCATACTGAAGGCGCAGGTGGAGGCCACGCCCCAGACATCATTAGCGTAGTCGAGCACGACAACGTCCTCCCGTCTTCCACGAACCCCACGCGACCTTACACCAAAAACACGCTTGATGAGCACCTCGACATGCTGATGGTCTGTCACCACCTCTCCCGCAACATTCCCGAAGACGTCGCCTTCGCCGAATCGCGCATCCGCGCCGAGACCATCGCCGCCGAAGACGTCCTGCACGACCTTGGCGCCATCTCCATGATGTCCTCCGACTCGCAGGCCATGGGCCGCTGCGGCGAAGTCATCCTGCGCACATGGAACACCGCGCACAAGAACAAGGTCCAGCGCGGTACCCTCAAGGAAGATGAGGGCACCGGCGCAGACAACTTCCGAGTAAAGAGGTACATCAGCAAGTACACCATCAATCCGGCGATCGCGCAGGGAATGGGGCATCTGATTGGCAGCATTGAGGCGGGCAAGGTGGCGGACCTAGTGCTCTGGAAGCCGGAGAACTTTGGCGTCAAGCCAAAACTAGTTGTCAAGAGCGGCTTCTGCTCGTATGCGCAGATGGTGAGGATTCCATTCCCCTTCCCTCAAATCCGGTCTAACATGTCCTAGGGCGACCCCAACGCCTCTATCCCAACTGTCGAGCCCATCTTCATGCGCCCCATGTTCGCGCCCCTCGTCCCCTCCAGCAGCATCACGTTTGTGTCCCAGGCTTCGATCGCCTCGGGCGTGGTGGCCTCGTACGGGCTGCGCAAGCGCGTCGAGGCGGTCAAGAACTGCAGGAACATCGGCAAGAAGGATATGAAGTTCAACGATGCGCGGCCGAAGATGAAGGTGGATCCTGAGAGGTACACGGTGGAGGCTGACGGGGTGGTGTGCGAGGCAGAGCCTGCGGAGAGTTTGCCGTTGACGCAGGGGTATTTTGTGTACTGAAGGAGGGTGCGGAGGTGACAGGGGGTCTGTTGGTCGAGAACTGAATTGGATCTGGGGATAAATTTGAGTATGTTGAAGTCGCTATGGAAGAAGCACATGTTTACTCTGGGATCATGCGGAAACTGAAGTCGTGCGTAAGATGCGTTTGTGTCGCAGCATGGGAAAAACTTCAACGCGCAGCCCGCATTACACCGAAACTCGCAATATACAGGCTCAGGGCACAGGACGCTCGAAAACGACTTGTAGCATGATGGAGGTCAATGACGGGAGAGTATGCATAGTAGTCAGAGTGGATGTACAACGACCATCTCGCTGAAGACATATTTTAGAGAGAGGAAAAGCAATGTTGTGGTCGACTTCGCTGGCTGTACGGTACGCGTCGCAGCGCCAGGTCTGCGTTACAGTAGCAGATGTCTGTACAGTATGTGGTGGTGGTTGCGTGCGAGCGAGTGATGCGTGAGTGCCACCGCGGTCGCGACTTCCGCCTCACCACCAGATGAAAGGTGGGGAAACGCAGCGACGAGAGAAATCTCCCTGCCGTGTTAATAGGGATTTCTTTTCTCAGCATACCCACGGACGTTGTAGGTATTCCAACTCCAACGCATGCACGCACACACTCTCCTCCCTGCCCGCCTGCCTGCCTGCCTGCCTGCCTGCCTGCCATGCGACGATGCCGAGTGGCCCGATTCAATTCAATTCCTCGAGCGAGCCTGAAGCGGCAATGGAAATTTAGGAGCTAGGAAACCCAGGCACAGCTTGTGCGAGGTTTTCAAGCCTTCTACCTCGCTCCAGTCATCCTCAGTCATTCACCACCCTCCTATGTCCTCACACTACACGTGCTACACCGAGCGCGCGAACGACTTTGGCCTAAGATGCAGGATGCCCGAAGACAACAGGTAGCATCATGAAAATCCAATGACGGAAGAGTATATGCAATTGCAAGGAGTTGATGGACATGGACAAGTTCGTGGGTGGCACATTATCGAGAAAAAGGCATGGCCGACGTCGAACGCGCTGGCTATACGGAGCGTGGTGCAGCAGCTTCGAAGGCGCGCTGGGGGGGGGGGGGGGGGGGGGGGGGGGGGGCCACCGACGGATGGGCAGGCGGTGCCCTGTCGTCGTCGCGCGCGCTCCTTGAGGGCAGCTACCGAAAAAAGAGGCGACTCGAGAGCGGAGGGCAGCGCAGCATTGCTGCGAGGGTGCCTAGAGAACAGCGACGCAAGCGCTAAGGATGCAGGCTAGGCCGGGCGAGAACGCGGCAAACCGAAGACAGGTCAGATCGCAGCGGGCACTCGGGCAGGTGAGGGCGACAGACCCCCCGAACACACCAAACACACGGCGCTCAATACCCAGCAGCGGCGACGGTCGATAGCCAAGCACAACAGGCTGTGCCGCTCTGATGCCGCCCAGAATGCCATCGCAACGCAAATTGCGAACGCGAGACCTGCTGCTGCTTATTTACATGAAATGCGCACTAGACAGGCGTGCATGAAATTGATTGTGTTGATGTTGACACGTTATGCCGTGATTTGCGCGGACACGTTATGCAGCTCTGGGTAGCACACGCAGCAGACGGCGGTTGCGCGGAAGCAAAGCCCGAGTTCTGCGCTGTTTGGGTGAGGCAGGTAGGCAGGTAGTGGGCTGGAGAGCCTACAGCCCGGCCTTATTAGCGAGAGCTCCCCCCGAACGCGCGCCCGCCCCCTTCGATCCAACACCCACACCCGCTGCGCGCCGCCCTACACCACCAACCCCCAGCCCATAGCGCAAAACACCCACCGCAACCATGGCTCCTCGCAAGAAGAACGAGGAAGAGATCGAGCTCAACATCTCGAAGGAGCAGTTCAGGGGCACCCGCGACTCGGTAAGTGCGCCTTCTGGTTGTGATGTTGTGGGCGCACCGCAACGCGCTTGTTCAGCTTCGTTCGCGATGCGACAATGCTGCACCACCAGGCTTGCGCCGGCCTGTCGCAACACATGGCGACACGGCTCATCGTCTCCGCGACACGCTCTGACGCGGCGCATTTGCGTCGCCGTCGTCGCGACGTCGACGCGACTGCACCATAGCACCATTAAAGCCGCTGTTGCCGCGTCCGGCAGCGCAGAGCGTGTCCATGCCATCCGCGCGTCCGGTCGCGTCCAGACCACATCGCACCAACGACGGAGCGCAATGGCTAACAACCAAGCAGGTCCTCATGGCCCTCGCGAGCGTCCAGAAGGGACTGCACAATGTCTCCAACAACCTCAATGAGCTGATGCATGCCTACATCAAGCACACCGCCTCGGTCCTCTCCGGCGAGGACGGCGCCCTCGAGGGTCTGCAGCTCTCCGAGAGCGCGCAGCACATGATCGATGAGGCCGACCTTGCCACCAAGAGCGTCGCGAACCTGACCAAGTCGCTCGGCAGTGCGCCCGCTGGCAATGCCGCCGATGCTGAGGCCGGCAAGTCGAAGAAGCGCAAGCGCGAGAAGAAGATCAAGGACCCCAACGCACCCAAGCGGCCCCTTACGGCTGCCTTCTTGTTTGCGCAGAGCGCCCGGCCCATCATCAGGAAGGACCTGGAGAACGAGCTACCGCCAGGCGCAAAGCTTGAACCTAATGCTATCAACCTTGAGGTCAACAAGCGCTGGAACGAGATGGCAGACGAAGACAAGGAGGTGAGCATTGAACCGACCCTGATATCGAACCTTCACTGACGCCCCCAGACATGGAAAGCCTCCTACCGCGATTCATTGGAAACCTACAACAAGGAAGTAGCCGCCTACAAAGCCTCCCTCGGCGCCGCCGCTCTCGCAGAAGAGCCCGCCGCCGAGGATGACGCATCCGAGAACGACGCCGACCCCGCCGCCCTTGACTCCGACGTCGACTCGGACGACGACGAAGTCTCGGACGACGAGCTCTCGCCCACTAAAGCGCCCACCCCACCCCCAACCCTCCCAGCAAACGGCAAGACCCCCCGCCCCAACAAGCGCCAGAAGACTGCCGCCGCGCCCGCTGTCAACGGCACCCACGTCCCTATTGCGCCTGCCGCCGGCCAGACCCCTGTCCCTCTGCCTGCCACCCGTGTTCAGAGTGCCATCCCGCCGCCCAACCTCGCTGAAGCTACCCCCGCGAAGAAGGACAAGAAGAAGGAGAAGAAAGCTGCTGCTGTGGCACCAGTTGCGAAGGAACCCTCGCCCGAGGAGAACAAGAAGGAGAAGAAGAAGCGGGCGACGCGCGGCGCGGCGGAGGCCGAGAGCGAGGACAAGGAGAAAGAAAAGGAGAAGCCGACGCGCAAGCGTGACAGGAGTAAGCGCAAGAGCGAGGGAGCAGCGGCTTAGATCGCGGCGCCCCTTCTGCAGTCGGTCTCTGAGGAGGAGGAGCCGGTGTGGGCGTGGTTGAGGAGGGTTGAGGAACCGTAGCGTGGCGTAGCTTTGCTAAGCTTTGTGTGTAGGGCTTCTGTCGGCGACGGCGGCGCAGAGAGGCTGGCGGGTTCCGCTTGCGTTGAGGGATGCGAATCAGAGGGCGTTTGAGGTGTGGAGAGACTAGCTGATGCTGTGTCTTGCTTTGCTCTGCACTGCACTGCAATGGCGTACTACTGGACTGGCTGACCCTCAGGATGGGTTGAACAATTTGTGCGTTTTCGTACCAGTATCACAGTTGTGCTACTTCACGGCCGCCATTCGTCTGTATCTGTAGATCTTAGTCTTGTATCGTGTGCGTGCGGTGTGACATCGACATCGATATTACTTCGGTATATGGTATGGGTATGCGCACTCTCATTAGGGGAGACAAGCAAAAAGTCCAATTGGATCATGGTACCCTTGGTTCCACTTTACCTCATCTCCGATGTTCTGGATGTGGTCACTCCAGATGTTCTCCATTTCCACGCCGTGCTGCCTGCGGGTTGGACACTCTTTGCCCCGTCTGCTTGCTCCTTGGTCGGCCCCTGGAAGCCTAACCTTTTGCCTGATTAGTCTGGATAGCCCCCAGGGCCACTCGGCATCAATTCCAATGCTGAACCTGTGCTACTCCGTCCACGGCCTTCCCTTGGAGGCGCGCACAGCCGGAAGCTCGCAGTCAGTCTACTCCACGGACCAATCGCCCACAGATGCCTACCTCTTGCTGCCGCGTAGCTGTATATTGCCAAAATTTCTCACCTCTCTCCGATATGCTAGACCAGAGCATGCATTCGTGAAGGAACTATGCTATGTATTCGAGTGAGGGGTTTGATCATCAAGGATGCTTATTCTCAGCCCTGTTCAAAGCATCAAACGTGAGGACTAGCGGCATTGCAGGTAAGCATCCATCCCGAACTGTTCTTGAGGGTAGCCGCCCTTGCAGAGATGCATGTGGGAAGAAGCTGAGGGGCATTTGTTCTGCTTGCGGCAACGTACCTATCTTGAAGATGGCGAAGTTGATTGGGGCGGAAAGGCTCAGTCTGATGCTGGGCTTCTATTCACGGGTAATGTGTGGACAGGCGACGAATCGAGTCAACAGACCAGCGTGGAAAGACTGCTGTGGAGCTGTAGAGCTGAAGTTGGCTGTCCGCAGCATCACAGCACTTATTTCACCTTGACCTGGTGGCTGTCCACGGCACCATAGCATCTCTATTTGTCAGGCTTACGCACCACATGTTCGTCCAGTTGCCTCCCATAGTGTCACATCATCTTTTCCTTGTAACAATAATCTTCCGGGTACCAGACACAGCACTGCAGCTCCACAGCATATTTCCCACGAGGATCTGTCCCCTTCGAACAACCGCACAGCACTGCACCACGGTGACTTGTTCACTCGACATAGCACCACGGCGCTTTTTCTACGGCAATCTGCTCACTTGCTCGCAGTACCACTGCATCCTTCTCATTCCCATGCTATGCACCACAGCTGTGCAGCACTCTACGCATCTTGACCTATGCGATTTCGACCGCAGCACAAGACTTGTCCACGCCGATCCTCTAGGTGCCGGGCACAGAACCGCATCTGCACGGCATATTCTTCACGTTGATCAGTCAGCTGCTTTCCCAGGGAGAGTAGGCGTCCAGAGATAGCTTCCCTTCTTTACACATCCATCGAACGCGGTTGCGATGCTGCGTCGAAGAGCTGGCTACAACGGGCCACAAGCACCGCGTGGGAGACTGTCAAGTCCAGAGAAACTTTTCGTCGCTGCTGCGCACAGCCGACTAAACGAAGAGTCTTCGGATTAGAAAGCCATCGCATTGCGAAGCCGCAACAGATACTACATGATTACTTTGTCAAGGTCGCTTGTAGCAGGATATACCGAATATGTTCGTGGGTACTTAGGATGGCTGGCAGCAGACTGCCTCTTGTACTACTAACGCCTCTTTCGTACGTGCTCCCGCATGGCACAGTTGATTGTATCAATGCCTTTCCCATCTGCTCAAGTCATCCTAGAGAATTCGAAAGTCAATACGTCTCAAGTATATGAAAAGTCTATGTATAATCCAGGTGTGAGTGGCTCGATGAGGGGTGGGTATAAGATATTCGTGCTCTCGTCAAGTCGTGTCGTGTCGTGTCGATGTGTCATGCCATGCTCGCAATATTCAATGTGATCATCCGCCCCATCCATCCAACGCTCAAAGGATGCCAAACACCATTCCAGCCAAACCGTGCTCCAAACAACACACCAGAAAGCCGTCACCCAGCGTCAACTGCGAGAAAGACGACTAGTCCGTCCCCTCATTCGCGCTCTCAAACTCCTCATCCCCGCTCTCCTCCACCTCCATCTGCACACTTCCCAATTCCTCACCCTCAGCGACCTTCCCCACCGCCCGTCCAACAACAGTCTCACACCCCTTCATCCCCGCCATAACCCCCCGCGCATGCTCCATCCTCTTCTCCCGCACCCCTTCCAGATACTGCAGCACCAACCGCGCACACTCCTCCTTCGCCTTCTTCTTGCCAAACACATGGCGCACCTCACAGTTTGGATCCTCGTGCGGACCTCCGTTCTTGAAGAAGCATGACACAGTGTGGAAGCCCTGAGCGGAGGCGGAGGAAGCCGCGTAGCGCCACTCGGGGGTGTTGAGGCCAAGCTGGGTGGCGAGGTGCGCGGCGCGCTGGGCGTAGGAGGATGCCCCGGGGAGGTTGTCGGCGGAGGATGATGTGGAGGCGAGAGAGGTGGGGATGGTGGAACCGGATGTAGGGACGGGAGGGGACTTGACTTTCTTGATGCCGCCGAGATGGGTGGCGGTCTTGGGCCAGAGGCCTGCGGCCTGGAAGTGCGCAACGGCGCAGCTGGCGGCGTGCTGGCGGGCGGCTTTCTTCGAGGTGAAGAAGGTGGTGCGGGAGCCGAAGGGGTCGGGGTGGCCGTCGATGGTGAGCTCACAGGAAAAGGATTGGCCGAGCTGGTAGTCGATGTATGTGGGTTGCGGAGAGGCGATTGAGCGTTGGAACTCTGCTTAATGTTGAGATTCATTGTCCCATCATGGGCTGGATGTACCTACCAAGCAGCTGTCCAATGTAGTTCACCACAGGCATCTTCTCCTTCCCCTTCTCGATGACCTCGGGCTGCGCATGCTCCATCTTTTGCTTCTTCGCCTTGGATGCACGCTCCAGTTTCCCCTCGGACTCCAGCTGCTTCAAAACTTTCAGACACGCCTCGCTCAATCTTTCCTTGGCCTCCTGCTTGCTTCCACACGGCTCGGTCACGTGCAACTCTTTTCCCATGAACTCTGTGCTCACGCGGAAACCCTCCTCACCGTCTCCGCTGAAGACAAACTCCGGGCGAGGGATGCCATACGCCTGATACTTCTCATGCAGTTCAATTGTGAACTTGGACGAGCGGGACGCGAGGGCGCGAGGCTGGGGTTGAGTTTCCGGGCAGGGCTTGATGGCCGAGGCTGAGTTCTTGCGCATGGCCTGAGCCTTGAAGTCGTCGATGGACAGGATCTGACCCGGCATGTTGGAGGAGCCAGGGACGGCGGGCATGGCGGATGGCGCGTCGACTTCCATCTTTCGTCTCTTTCCGGAGTGCGCGCTGGGACATGGAGAGGGCGGGCAACCGGGGGTGTGGCCTGGCTCTTCTTGATGTAACAATGACTGTGGGTCTGAGGAACTCGGTGGAAAGCGAGAGGGAGAGGCTGGGCCGGTTGAAGATGTCTGTCCTGGCACAATCAAGTACCGCAACAGGTCGTCGCCAGCGTGCATGGCTTGGCGGGGACGAAGGCGTGTTTGCTGCGAGACAGCGACTTGGGCTGCTTGGTGGGGGCTCTGCTTGTTGCGTGTAGCTGCGCCTGATTGCGCGACGACGTCGGGACGCGTTTGGTCTGACCAAGCTTGGGTGTGCTGGGTGTCTGGACCACTTCAGGCTGCGGGTAATGAGTGTACATGTAGCTAACGGGCGACTACGAGCAAACGCGGAGCGTCCAGGAACGACTTGATGGGGGCAATTGACGGTATCTTTGTGCAACGGACAGCTCTGTGCAACGCGAGCCGCAATCCAAGCAGTCGCGTCTGGAGAGGGCAGGGGCGACCCGTGGACGGCGCGACACGCTGCCGCCCTGGAGCAAGCCCAACGAGACATGCCGCCCTCACTCCCCGCCTTCTCACGTCTCTCCCAAATCCCATCGACCACATGTCACCGTGGCGTTCGCCATGTTCTGCGCACAAGCTGCCGTGCTGAGACATGCGGTTGAGAAGGTTGAATGGCGGATTGTGCCGTGGCTTGGTTCGCAAGACCCCCTACTGCACGCTCTTGTCCCGCACAGCGCCTGTTCTCTTCCCAACCGTCGGCCCTTCGCGAGCCCAACCCGTCGATGTACTCCACTAGACGATTTCGACAGCCTCTACTGCCACCCATTAAGAACATTACATTCCACTAGCCCAAGAGGTATCAAGCCAACGCAGCCAACTACCCCGCCGCACATGAATCGTAACATCATAACTGCATTAACCCTCCATCACCCACCAGCGCCAACAACCCTCTGTGCCAACTTCCCCCTCCTCGCACAACATGCTAAACCCTCCAGACCCCCCTCTCCCTCTCCCCAAAGTCAACCTGTCCCAAGCCACCACCCCCACCGCCAACCTTGCTGTCTCGCCGCCCGCTCCCAACCCCTTCCGCACCCACCCCTGTATCCTCTCCAAACCCGATCCCCCCCCCCTGCATCTTCCACATGCCCCCAACGCCATCCATCATCCCACCCCCCTCGTCCATCATATCGCCCACGCCAAACGACTCCGCCGCGTTCTCAAGATGCGAGATGAGAGACGGATGGTGCCAGCTGGGCTTGGTGGCGTAGCACCCGTTCGGCATCGACGCCGACATGGTGGCCAAAGACGCGAGGTCGCCAAACGCATGGTCGGACACGGACAGGGAGTGTTGGGTCTGCCCATCAAGGCCCGTCATGGATGACAGAGTGGGCAGCGTGTTGGGCGTGTGGTGCGACAAGCCGTTCATGTTGACGTTGCCGTTGGGGTTGTAATTGTCGTAGACGGACGCGCCCAGGTGGATCGCCGGCTCCAGACAGCCGCTGATGGTGATGTGGCCGCCGTCAAAGTCGAAGTCGTTGGCGTCGGGGTACGACTGCGAGTTTGCATTGCCCGACGTGTCCTGGCCGTGCGACAGGGATGGGAGCGAGTGCGTCTGCGAGTAGTCGGTTGCGAGGCTCGGGGCCGTGGCCGAGTTGGGGTTGGAGAAATCCGAGGAGCCCATGCCTTCGAGGGCGAGGGCGTCAAGGTCGAGCTGTGGCTGAGTGGGTCCGAAGGGATGATTGAAGTTGAGCGGGAGCGTGGGGTACATGGAGTGGGAGGTAGGGATCGAGAGCATGGAGAGAGATGAGCTCGTGTGGGTGGCGAGGAGTTCCTTTGCGTTGCGAATGTGTGAGAGTTCCTCTTCTTTGATCCATTTTCTTTCCCTGCGGTGACCAAAGTTGGCAACCCGCCAGGTCGTGCGGCCTGCTTCGTGGTTATTGCGGGTCTGGCTGAAGCGCCAGAGGATTGTGAGCAAACGCGCTCGCTCGCCATCCTTGATGCCGTAGATGTCTTGTGCGGCGGTCAAGTTCTGCAGTTCTCCGCGGACCATCTTTTCGTAGCGGGTGCGGGCAGGCAATTCCTCCTGTGCGGACGCTTTGCCAAGCAAATCACCAAGCTTTTGCATCTGATGGACCCAGAACTTGGAGCCGAAGTGAACGTGCATAAACCCCTCTTCGGCATGGTATTCTTCTTGCGTGCGTGTTTCCCTGGCTTTCCCCTGTGCCCGATCCCCATCGGGTTGATCGGCCACCCGGCCGTTCTCAAAAAAGCGTGTTCGGCATTCTATCGAATCGTACACAGAAAGGTCGACTTGTGATCGGACGTCAAACGTGATGCTCAGTGTTGCTCCTGCGAGCCGCTCCATGGTCATAACCTTGATAGTGGCATCGCAGATGAGGACATGATGGTCCCTGAACTGCTCTGTTCGGTGGAATCTAAACTCGGGATACTGCTTGTGCCATGACGATATATCGGCAATGTGGAGATCATCCAGGCGGGGTTCGTTGTTGCTTAGTCGAGTGAAATCATGGGCGTGTCGATTTGCCACTTCGACAGACATGTCGAACTCGGCCACTGTATACGGAGAGTCTTCATGACCGGATAGGAGTTTTGCAAGAGCAACTGAAGAAGAAAGGTAGCCCATGTTCTGCTGTAGGTCTGAGTCGGTCTGTGAGTGGTCATACTTGGAAGATGCGTGTCGCTGCCGGTGATGGCCGAAGTGTGAGCCGTGACGTCCTCGGCCACCGCGACCACCCATATCCTCGGTGGACATGTAAACCAGAACTGCTCTCAACGTCAGCAACCAGTGTTGCAGGCTTCAGGGCGCACTTACTCTGCGGCTGATCTGAAAGCATAGGCTTCAGCACCTGGATGTGACTTGAGACTTGCTTCCGTGTGCGGGGTTCGCCTGTGTCCCTGTGGATAGAGTCTGCTACCAACTCATTCCGGCCACGCAGCTGGCCATCCAACATTTGCTTTCGGCGGCCCATGGGTGGCCATCGAACGAGAGCTGAGCACATCAGTTTGAGCGCGGTAACTGTGCCGCGAGAGCATACCTCTGAAAAACGCTTCTTCGAGATGGTCTGGCCACCGCTGCTCCTTGTTGTCCTTGGCCGATGCTGTATCCGAGGGTTGGCGATCACGGTACTTCTGGTACTTGTCGCAAGCCTTCAACAGCTTCATGAGTCTCTTCGTTTCAAGATCGATCTGGGCTTCTGATTTGTCGCCATTGAAATGAGAAGCCAGATTGCCTGTAAAGTAGCCACCTAACCGACCGGCATAGATGGGAGTGGGTGAGCGTTTGCACGAGGAAGCATCTTCGCTGAATCCGTGCCGCCTGTTTGCCGATCGCTCTTGCAATACTCGGCTTGGTATGTATGTATCAGTGTTTGGTAAGGCTGGCGCATTAGAGGGAAGGACGCATGAACGATGATGTAGTTCCATTAGGAGGGAATGCTCGTAGCTGAAAAGAATAGGAATCTAACAATGTCTGAGGGAAGGAACGTAGAGCGGTCAGAGCGAAGGAATGACTGAAGAGAATGGTATGGACGTGGCGAAGCCGAAGCAGCAATGTAGGAGCACATGAAGCGGTGATATACAGCGAGTCTAGACGGCCGTCAGGAGGGCAGGATTCGCCTCTCACAAGGCACATCGGGTTACCACCAAAACGGAGCACACAGTCGCTGTGGTGACATAATGTCGAGATGAGATTAGGCTAACACACTATAGAGAGTCAAGCGTCGACCGGACCATTTCGCTTGTCGACCGTATAATTACGCCCACGAGGTTTCCACCAAGTGGAATGACAACATTGCTGGTTTGGTTGCGATTAGCAAGGCGAGCAAGGGCATGGGCAACTGCCGAAGATCTATTTGATTGGAGCGAACTGGCTCACGCACTTTGTGCGAGGGAGACGAGGCACGGGAATGTTCTGATGTCGAAGAATGTCAGCAAGCGTAAACAAAACTTCAACGTTACAGGCGTGGCAGTGAGCGTGCGAGACTGACTAATGTCTTTCACGTCTAAGACATAGGGAGCAAGGCAGCAACGCGGTGTGGTAGCCATGCGTTTGATTTCAAGCCTGTGCAGGTAGCAAGGTCTCCTGTCGCGGGTAGCGAGATTTCAAGACCGGGATGCCAAGCGTCCGTGACGCTGATGTCTTAAGTATAGAGCGAAAGGGCGGGCCCTGAAAGCCTCGCGTCCTTAGTCATGACAGCAAGGGGTGGGTCAAGGGACCGTTTGGTGTCGCGACGCACAATTTTTCCAGGACGTGCTGCTGGCTAAGCTTCGTCTAGATCGTCGGTACCTGCAACGTTAAACTTTTTCCGTCCGCCTGACGTCAAACGCTGCAGGGCAACTTTGTTCGCCTGCGACCCAACCTTCTGTTGCATCTTCTCCAGCTCCAGTTCTGGGTCGTCCGCCTCAGTCTCAGCAAAACTGAGAACAAGGTGTCTACCCAGCAAATGAGTGCCACGAAGTTGGCTCATCGCATTGGCAGCATCGCGTTTCGTCGAAAACTCGGCGAAGGCAAATCCACGAGAAGACGAATCGAATTTCTTCGGCACCCTGACCGAGCGCAAGGATCCGTAAGGGGCAAAGAGCGCGCGCACATCTTTTTTCTGTATGCAGGTTAGAACGTGCAACTTGAAATATCAAAGGAGGGGTACGTACGGTAGCTTCGAAAGGCAAGTTCTTAATAAGGATCTTCGTCCCGGCAGCCTTTTTGGCAGCGTCCTCCTTTCGTCGCTCTTCAGCAGCGTCAGCTCCTCTGTGCGAGGCTTGGATCTTGAGGGTATGGCCTTCAAGGCTATAGCCATCCATGGCTCGCAGCGCCGCAGAAGCTGTTTCGGAGCTACTAAAGTCAACGAAACCATAACCGAGGGAGAGTACACCGCGCTTGGGGTCGATCTTGGTTCGAACGACCGCGCTGCGGAACCCAGCCAATGGCTTAAATGTCTCACAAAGCTTCTGCGTCGTGGTTGTAAAGTTCAAGTTCTTCACGTGTAGTGTAACCGTGTTGGTCGACTCTGGCTCCTCTTCAAGCAAGTCCTGGGCAGACAATACTGCGCCAGGCTTGTCAGAAGCTGCAGTGGGCGCAGATGCTGTGGCGCTAATCGCGCCTTCCTTGAAGAGATCTTTGGGTGCCTTCTCGAGGTACAAGATAGAATCCTTCATCTTCTTGTACGACAGAGACATGAATGCAGACTTTGCTTGCCCTGCGTTCGCGAACTCGACGATGGCAGTCATGCCTGTGGGTGGCATCAAAAACCTGCGAATGGTGCCATGCTCTTCGAAAAGTTGCCGTACCTCGTCTGAATTCACTCCGTGTGGAATGTTCTTGACAAGGATGGCAACATCGCCCTTTGCGCTTCTCTTGAATGCTTCAAGGTCCACGCCGTTCTTTGTGAAGTACCCCTTAGTCTCCTGGATGATGTGCGCTTCAGCATGGGCTTGCTTGACCGCAGCATCTGCAGAAGTGGGATCCAAGAGCTCAGCCTTGCTGATGTTGAGACGCTCCGCCACCGTAGACAGCACAGCATCAGTATTGAGATACAGTGAATTCCAGTTGAAGGTCGCCGCGGAGGCGTTCTTCTTCCGGAGCACTTCCTTCTGTTTCTTGAGTGGCAACTTCGAAATGGCAAACTCATCGAGTGCATCGTTACGTTTTGCCTTGCCCGAGATGATGTGGAGCAGTCTTCCTTGGAAGATAGTACCATCGTTGTCAAGATACGCTTCGACCGCCTGGCCAGGATCCTCGAATTGCACGAATGCGAATCCTTTGCCTTTCCCGTCGACCTTCTTCGTCGGGACGTGGACCTTGTACTGTCAGTAAATTGGCCTGAAACGAAAACAGCTTGAAGTAGCGCTGGGGGTCGCCAATTTCAGATAAGAGACACATCTACTAAAATAGTCTCCAAGTCAACCTCATTTGCAAAAGCATCAGTTGTCCCTATCTTGATATTCATCATATGGCAGTAGTGGTAAAGAAATGAATGCGAGCCTACCTCTTCGAGTGTGCCAAACTTGGCAAACTGTTCCCGTATGTCATCTTCAGTGACGTCGTAATGAAGATTTCTCAGAAACAGTCGGCCAGTCTGGCGCACCTTGTCCTCTTCCGTTGGCGCAGCATCTTCATCTTGAGCTTCTTCTGCTGGTGCAGGCTCGAGCTGAGCGACTGAAGCTTCAGGCTGCTCCTCAAACATCTCCGCGTCGTGCTTGACCGCTGGCGGTGGCGGTGGTAGTGAACTGTCCTTATCTTCTTCCACAAGATCAAGAACTCGATTTGTCCGTGACCGGAGCCAGTCAGCATCGGAGACAGGGCCGGCCTCAACAGCAGGCGCATCAGGGAGCTCCTCGGAATCGTCAACTTGTTTTGGGGCATCGTCTGCGTCGGGAATGATCTGTTGAGGCTCCACTGCAGGTTCCACTACAGGTGACGGGTTTCGCTCGACAGTCTTGGGCTTTTTCGACAGCACCTGGTACTCGTCGTCGCTCTCGCCTTCCGGAATGACAACCTCTTCGGCTGGCTCCACAACAGGGGTAGACTGCACCCCCAGTTGTGTGTCATCGTTCGCCCACGCCTTTTGTTTTGAGGGTATCTGCATGACGTCGAGAAACTCCTTCAGCTTTGGGTCCTTCTCAATGTCCTCGCGTTTCCGCTTGAGGTTGTTCTCTTGCTGAGGTGGTACGTAGGCATCGTCTCTCGGGGCGCTCTTCTCAAACTTTTGCTGTCGTCGCGATTTGGGTAGTTCCTTGTCCGCGATCTGGGGCTGTCGTTAGTGCGATCCAGTGCTGTGCTCGACAGGCTACTTACAGCCCTCGCTGGTTCTGCGAAGATCTTAGACATGCGGATGAAAGACTTGTTGAAGTATTTGATCGCATTGGAGGCATCTTCTGGCGTCTTGTATCCGACGTAGCCAATGCGGCGAGCGGGGAAGTACTTGACGTCCGTGACGGGGAATTTGGAGAAGTGTTTGCGGACATCCTCCTCCGAGAATTTTGGCGGTAGACCGCGTACGAATATGCGCGAAGTCTCCATAGCTGCTGTCACAGTGTATCATGGCCTGCACGAAAAGTGAATTAGGTGTGAAGGTTCCTGGCCGCGGTTTCCCAAATTTTTTAGCTAGCGGGCCCAAGCGAAGACGCTCGGTCGCACCTGCCGCGTTGCGCGCCAAGCCCGCGGTTCTCCTGCGCCAGCCCTGCAACATCAACACTCCACAAGCCCCCATACGTCGCATACCACTGCTCGCCTAGTCTACTCGCTAGATCAAATCACCGTTCAATCCTCTCACTCGGACCGACTCAGCGAATTTCACCATGGCGAGCGAGAAAGACCTTCCGATCAAGCAAGAAGGTACGGGTGTACAGATGTTGTGTATCCCTAAGTTGAATCGACCGCTAACACGTGCACAGCGCAGATCAAGTCTGCGGATATGGTAACAAAGTTTTGCTGTGGAGATCCCGCACCTTTTCTGATAGCTAGAGCTAGAGCGACGAGATGCAGCAGGAGGCCATCGAAGTTGGTATGGATCCCTTTGTTTGGCGCCTAAATACATAACTGACAGCCAGCAGCCCAGACCGCCATGGACCAATTCTCCATCGAGAAGGTATGATATGAGAGGCTTTCAAGCATACATCTGAAGACTGACTGTTGCCAGGACATTGCTCAGTACATCAAGAAGGAGGTAAGCTTTGGTATCGTGTCTCCTTCCTGTATTGCGCTGACATTGAAGTAGTTTGATAGCCGCAAGGGCGCGACGTGGCATTGCATAGTGGGCAGGAACTTTGGCAGCTTCGTGACTCACGGTACGCAAATGCATTGACAACAGGCATGTATGTTTGACTAAGCTTGCACAGAGACCAAGCACTTCATCTACTTCTACCTTGGACACTGCGCCATCCTACTCTTCAAGACTCAGTAAGCACACTTGCAATGGACTCGGGAACTCGCCATCTGGACACTGGATACCCAATCTACTTTCGGCCTCGTTTGATATCCTTATCACGGCTTGCACTCACACCAATCCCAGGCTATAGGACGTGTCGCCTTTCGAGGTTCTCGGGCACCGGATCTGAGGTCCTCTAAGATGTGGAAACGGAGCGACGTATTGGCCGGACTGCAAAGCGCCTTTTGATATGACTGACACGAGTCTCCTTTCCCAAAACTGTGTCTATAAGCAGGTATATACCTAATGGAACGATCCATATATCAGAGCCACATACACATATCAATGCCTCAGTCCTGTTTTAGAGTCGTATCTGCCCTCAGCAATTCAAAAGGAAACGCGGTATTGACTGCACCAAGCACGTGTTGCCGCAGAGTGATAGGATGGTAGTAAGTCGAGCATAGGCTCGCTGAACATTCCGACGTTATCAAGTGATCGGGCGTTGCTGCGTGACATGCCGAACTGCTTGCATCATACATGCGGTAAATGCAGATTATAGTACCCCGCGACGCGTGTGTAGTGCATGCCAAAGGGTTGGGTTGGCGCCACAGCTGGCCAAGTGTGGCGGAGCTCCATGGCGCCAAGTGGGCTGTCGTCATGCTTCGCGTTCCAGCATTCACATTTACCCAGCTCTCGCCGCGACACTCCTCACACATCACACCGCACCTTCCTGTCGCGCAACACAATCCCTGACATCTGCGCAACTCGATATCCATCTGCGACATCAATCCCCGAGCTTCATCTCTCGCGCGCGTACGACACCTGCCGCGACAGCTACAACCCACGCTTCTACCCGCACTGAGCGTCGTACCAGCGCACTCGCTGCAATCATGTTTTTCTTCTTTACCTGCGGGACGCACAGTGTGTCCTTATTCCCCGCCCGCCCTTCTCCTCCTGCCCAAACTAACTCTCCACTCCAGCATTCACCTCCGCCCTCAAAGGCGCTGAAGGCCTGACCTTCCAATGCCAAAACTGCGGCAACCACTCGGCGCGCCCAATGAAGCGCTGGGAGTGGTTCACCTTCTGCTTCGTACCCGTCATCCCGTTCAGCCTCAAACCTTACAAGGAGCTCGGCTGCCACATCTGCAACTTCTGGCAGGACGTCAAATACCGGCCGGACGTGCAGGCTCAGATTGGCGGGGCGGGAGGTGTGCCGCCGCAGGGACAGGGATACCAGATGGGCGGGCATGAGCAGGGCACGGGGAAGCCTGGGTATGGGCCGCCGCCCGCGGGTGTGCCGCATCAGTATCAGTAGGGCAGACTCAGAAGCTGAGAGGGCTAGTGTTGGTGATGCAGGCGTTGAGGCCGGCACTAGCTGAGGGGTAGAGGAGGTGCATGAGGCACAGGCTGGGCTGCACAGTTTCGGGGAGTGCCGGGACCAGTTGGGTGTGAGCGATGGGCATCTGCCCTTTGAGAGTATTGCGGCGACGGAGGAGAGACCTACACGATATCCCTTTTCCTTTGTGTCCTCAAAGCCACGCTGGGCGTCAAAAATTGGGAGCATGGCATGGCGTTGGAGGACTGATATATACCAGGTTGCTGTTTCTTCACTATTGACATTTTCCAATTTGCCTCCAATTCACTCTGGTTCGATGTCTAAGGTTCCCGCTATTCCAAATGATGTATTCCGGGGTGGCTCGCGGTGTTATACGCGTCTAGTTTTCTGACATGACAACGTAGCTAGGCATATCACAACGCCTTTAGACTGAGCTTTTCTTTCAAGACTCTGTAGTCATATATGCGACTGGGTGACTGCTCTATCACAACCTCCACCATTTCCGTTACTCCTTGAATCTACCTCCCTCGCTCACATCCGGATACACATCGAATCTCCTCTGTGTATACAGCGGAATTCCCTTCCTCACCTCCTCGATCCTCCCCGCCTTCAACTCCTGCACCACAATCCCCTCCTTCTCATCCAGCTGCTCCAGCACCTCGGCGTTGGGGTCCACAACCATGCTGTGCCCCCACGCATTGTAATCAGCCTCCATGTCTCGGCTCGGACTGCATAACCCGACGAACACCTGGTTATCCATGGCCCGCGCACGCGCCTGCAACTCCCAGTGCAGCGCGCCCGTCGTCATGTTGAACGCACCGGGGTAGAGGAGTAGGAACGCGCCCTTTCGCGCGGCAATGGTCGCCAGCTCAGGGAAGCGGATATCGTAACATATTGCGATGGCGATCTTACCGTACTCAGGTATGTCGACCAGTGTAATCTTGTTGCCTGGGGAGAGTACATCGCTCTCCTTGAACTTGATCTTGCCAGGGATGTCGATGTCGAAGAGGTGCACTTTGCGATGTGTGGCTAATAGCTCGCCGCTCGGTGCAAAGGTGAGGTTCGTGTTGTACCACTTCTTTCCGTCTTTGCCGCCGCCGCTCTTAGCACCTTCCTCTTCGACAAGCTCCGGTATGCTTCCACCGACGATGTATGCATTTGCCTCCTTCGCGAGCTTCGAGAGTGCGTGGAAAGTGGGAGATTGGTCTTCGGTTGGCGGAGAGGGCAGCAGCGTCTCGGCGTACTGCGGGAAGTATTTCGTGCCGTATGGGCTGTTGAAGCATTCGGGGAGTACGACGATCTTTGCGCCGCGCTTGGTGGCCTCGAGAACCTTTTTGCGCGCGTGCGAGAGGTTGTGCGCTTTGTCGGCGGTGCAGGCGAGCTGGACGAGGGCGAGCTTGACGGATTGCTTGAGCAGGGACGACATGCTGGCAGCTATGGGGAGGCTGAGGGGAGAGGACGGATCGGGAAAGGAGCGGTTCAGGGCGGCTTGAAGTGGGAGGAGGACATGTTTGGCTGCTGGTGGGGAGGGTGAGCTCTGTGAGGTTGGCCCGATGACGGCAGAGGCCTCGGCTAGACTTGCCAGATGTGACGCGGGATAGGGTACTCTCAACACCACCTCTACCGTAGACATGAACACGGCGTATCAGTCTCGGGTTCAAGTTCTAGACTCTCCAAGTACCCCAAGTCATCTCAAGCTTAACCGTCAGAGGTCCGACTGGGCCTCGCCTTCGATCCGGTACATGGACAACACCTGCCTCTTATTGATCTTGACAGCTTGGAACTTGGAATGCAGGGTCTCGCATGGTTGCCACTACCCAGTAACAAATTGGCACAAGGATTGCAGGGTTTGTCTGGAAGTATAAGGACGGGCAATGTGGAATTACGTGCAGGCGACATTACCGGAGAGATCCCTTCTTAATGATACATGAACATAGAATAAATCGAGCAAACGCCTGATCTGACATTTGAAGCCATTCCAGTCGCTCGCTGGTCACAAGTGGCTACTGCAACGCACAGTACCTTCACCGAAACCCCGCACAACGGAATCAAATTTCTCCGCCTCCAAACCGTAACGAGCAACCACCCGCTTAGCCTTTGGACTACACTGCACATGCGATGGCTTCCGTACCGACATCTTGCATACTCGGTCAGGTTCAATGGCCTGGAAATGAGGCAACACTGGTATGCGGCCCGATCTCGCCGGTGACTGCAGCACCTAGGATGTTCGGTCGTGGTTTATATAGGCCTCTGCTCCTGTAATACAGAACCGGCTTGGAACCAAGCCAGAAACTCGAAATGAAGGTCCGTCAATACATGCTGCGCTTTGCGCTGGCACTTCTGGGTAGCAATGTCGTTGCTGCAAGAGCCCTGAGTGGCAAACCGAGCGACTTCATCATCCGTGAGGAACGTGCTCTGCAGGATATTGTTAGCATATCTCCCGACTTCTCCGAGCCCTGGTTCTAATGACACAAAGGTTACTTGGGATGAGCACTCACTCTTCGTTCACGGCAAACGCGTCAACTTCTGGGGCGGAGAATTTCATCCTTTCCGGCATGTTCTCTCTATCCTTCGCCTTCGCCTTCTCTCCTACTAACTCAAGTCACAGATTGCCAGTCCCAAGTTTATGGCTCGATGTCTTCCAGAAGATTAGGGCTATGGGTTATAATGGTGTGAGCTTCTACTCTGCGTGGGTACTCCACGAACCCAAGCCAGGACATTTCCAAGCAGAGGGCCTGTTTGATTGGGAGCCGTATTTCGCGGCAGCGAAGAAAGCAGGAATTTATCTCGTTGCTGTGAGTAGGATCACGAGGTCTTGAACGTAGATTGACTGGAAGCAGCGTCCTGGGCCGTATATTAACGCGGAGGTACACGGCGGAGGCTTCCCAGGCTGGCTTCAAAGGATCTCGGGAAACCTACGCACACCGGATGCGGACTACCAGGCTGCATCAAAGCACTACATCGAGTCTATCACTCCCATTCTAGCGAAGGCCCAGATCACGAATGGAGGCCCGATCATCCTCTTCCAACCGGAGAACGAATATTCCATGGGCATGAACAACGTCACCTTCCCAGACGCAGATTACATGAACGGTCTCATGAAGCAATTTCGCGATCTGGGCATCGTCGTCCCTTTCATTAATAACGTTGCATGGCCGAGTGGGATAAACGCTCCGGGTACAGACGCCCCAGTGGATATCTACGGACACAACTCGTATCCTCTGGGAATGAACTGTTCGGATCCGAAGAACTGGGTTGACGGCGCGCTGCCTACGGATTGGCGCAAGACACATCTTGAGCAGAGCCCGAAAACGCCATACTTACTGGTCGAGTACCAGGGCGGTGCATACCAGCCATGGGGAGGTGATGGATTCGATAAGTGCGCTGAGTTCACGAATCATGAGTTTGAGCGAGTGTTCTACAAGAACAACATCGCTGTGGGTGCGACGATAAGCAATTTCTATATGGTAGGTCAGACATTCGGATGCTTCGACTTCTTGCTAATCTCGAGACGACGTTCGGCGGAACAAATTGGGGCAATCTCGGCCATGCTGATGGATACACTTCGTACGACTACGGAGCTGCTATCACCGAGGAACGTCAGGTTCATCGTGAAAAGTACAGCGAGGCCAAGCTCATTGCAAACTTTGTCGCTGCTTCGGGAGATGCTCTTGCGTCTGCTACGCCTGGTTTTAACACAACGGGAGTATATACAGACAACGACGCTGTCACGGTAACACCCCTCGTCGGAGAGCAGACCAAGTTCTACATCACGCGGTATGTTTCTGAAGCCCCCTAGACAGTACCTTCTAACACACGCTAGCCAAGTGAAATACAACTCGTTAGACTCCGTATCGTACAAGCTCGCAGTGCCAACCAGCACTGGCAACATTACCATCCCGCAGCTTGGTGGAACCCTCTCTCTGCACGGTCGTGACTCAAAGATTCATGTCACTGACTACCCAGTGGGAGGATACAACCTCCTCTACTCATCGGCCGAGATCTTTACTTGGAAGAAGCACGGTTCCAGAACAACTTTAGTAGTATACGGCGGTCCGAATGAGCGCCATGAGCTGGCTGTCTCAAAGACAAGTGGAGCCACGGCAGTCGAAGGCTCTGGCGTCAAGTTCGCCAACCGAAACGGGGTTACCATCGTCAATTGGGACTCTAGACCTGAGCGAAGAGTTGTTAGGATCGGTCCTAGCTTGTATATCATCATTCTTGATCGAAATTCTGCATACGACTACTGGACCGTGAGCACCAGTGAGGGCAGTTACTCTCACGAGCTTACACCATCGTCGGAACTCATCGTGAAGGCTGGCTATCTACTTCGCACTGCGTCCATAACAGACGGCAAGATTCACCTGACGGGTGACATCAATGCGACCACAATTGTGGAAGTGGTTGCTGGAGCGCACGAAAAAGTCAAAGGCCTAACCTTCAATTCCGCAGACGTCAAAGCCACGCTCGATAGGAACGGTTTCCTGAAGTCAACTACTCTTGGCTTCTCCACCCCACAGGTCCATCTCCCAGACCTTAAAACTCTATCATGGAAGTCCATCGACACCCTGCCAGAGCTGCAACCAGACTATGATGACTCCACATGGCCAGACGCAGACCACACAGACACAAAGAACACCTACTGGCCTCTCATCACTCCCACCGTCCTTTGGGGTGCAGAGTATGGCTTCCACGCTGGCTCGCTCCTCACGCGTGGCCACTTTGTTGCCACCGGTAACGAATCCATCATCCACCTTAATGTCTCAGGTGGCTCAGCCTTTGGCTTCTCCGCGTGGGTTAACAGCACTTTCATCGGGTCTTGGGAGGGAGCCGGCGACGTCAAGATTGCAAACCTCACACTACCCATCCCGAAGCTGATCAAGGGGGATAACTACGTACTGACTGTACTTTCGGACCATATGGGCCATAATGGGAACTGGTTCATTGGCTACAACGAGATGAAGACGCCGCGCGGGATCATAGGGTACGACTTCCCAGGACACACGCCGCCGAACAACGGCACATCACGCGCGCCTGACGGCATAAAGTGGAAGATCACGGGCAACCTCGGTGGCGAGGACTTCCACGGTGGACGGCGAGGCTCGCTCAATGAGGGCGCGCTCTGGGTTGAGAGGCACGGCTACCATCTCCCTGGGGCACCGACTGAGTCTTGGAAAGCGAGTAAGGAACCCACAGCGGCGCTACAGAAACCGGGCGTGACGTTCTACACTGCCACCTTCACCCTCTCCATCCCATCCTCCATTGATGTTCCCCTCTCCTTCGTCTTCTCCGGCGATGCCTTCAACGGCAAGGGGAAAGGCTGGAGAGCGCAGCTGTGGGTGAACGGTTATCAGTTCGGAAAGTTTGCGAATGGTATTGGGCCACAGAAGAGGTTTCCCGTTCCGCAGGGAATACTGAATTACAGCGGAAAAAACACGCTAGGCGTAAGTATTTGGGCGTTGGAAAAGGGTGGTGCAACACCAGGAGGGTTTGATATGGTGAGCGGGATGGTTGTGGAGAGTGGATTTGGGGATGTGGAGTTGAGTCCGATGGATGGGTGGGTAGAGAGGGAGGGAGCATATTAGGAGGCAAGAACGACGCGGCTTGCACCGGTGGCTCCAACCGAAAGAAAGGGCAGTTACGGTCCGCTCTAGTACGTCTATGTCATTGCACATTACCTCCGACCACTCCTGCCTCCCCCCTCCTCGCCTCTCCCGCCGACAATTCCGTCCTCTGCGCCTGTGCCTGCGCCGGCGAATCCAGCTCCGCAGCCACGCACCCACCTTTAAGCTGGTGCACCGCGCTCCCTTCTATCTGCGGCGCCTGATTATACATCCCCGCCTCGTGCACCCCGCGCTCGCGGTCTTCCACCTCATGCACTTTTTCCTGCTCTACGTCCCTCTCTCCCTCCGTGCCTGCCTTTCTCTTCTTCAGAAACGCAACGATAGCCCCAATAATAGCGACCAGACCAATAATAGCACCAATCACGGCACCCGCAATGGCGCCCCCAGACGCCTTCTTCTTCTTGTACTTCTTCTTCGAACTGCTCACGCCCCCAGACGACCCCTTAGAACTCGTCGTCGCCTTGGAATTCCTAGAAGTAGACGACGACGAAGACGACGAGGGCGCCGCACACCCCACGCTCACTTTCACCCCCGACGACGCCCACCCGTCGATTGGATGCGCCCACGCCTGCGCGCCGCTCGTGCTGGCAGACCACATCTGCGTCGCGCTCGAACCGTTGGCGTCGTATATACGCGCGGTCTCGCTCTGGGATATGGCGATGTCGGAGTAGCAGATGCCGCCGTAGGCGGGGCGGGAGGAGACTGCGAGGGCGGAGGTTGTGGTGTCGAATTTGTAGGATCTGATGGAAAGTTTACTCAGTATGTGTACTTGGTAGCGGAGGTTCTTGGTCTGTCACGCGTGCGTCATGTGATCTGTAGATGCTAGAGAATCGATCGAGCAGAGCAGGAAGCACAAAAGGGAAGAGAGAGCGGCTACTCACTCAGGACAGCATGCCAAATAGTTGTCATTGCCCGCATATGCCGTGCACCACTTGTCTGGACAAGCCAGCGGGCTCATAGCCGGCACCACAGAGCTTCCCAGCGCGCGCGCAGCGCTCGGCGACACTGCGGTGTAACTCTTCAGAAATTCCTTGGGATAGCATCCGCTGGCAGTCACCCCGGGCGCGGGGAACGGCTCGTTCCAGTAGATGAGAAAACCTGGCGAGGGCAGGATGTCGATGTTGTGCGTGGCCGCGCATGATGCGGGAGCTGTGAAAGTGGTCGACAACGCGAGCGTGGTGGTGGGCTGGCGAAGTGCCATCTTCTCTTCTCTCAACTTGTGTTGTTGTTGGCAATACTGGATGAGGAGGATGCTACCTGGGCTTCGAATCAAAGATTGGTGGATCCCCGCGACGATATTATACACGAGGGAGGTCTCAGCTGGATACCCCCCTGCCATCTGTGAAATACGGATAGCCTCGCGGGCACCGACATTGGAGCACTGGTTAAGATTGGCTGGGCGTAAGACGCTTAGATGGATAGAGGAGCTGGCTAGGCTCGAAGCGCGAAGGAGCAGTGCGGTTGTTTTGGCCCCCAATTGAGACGGTGTCTGATGTGCGGGACCACAGATTACATACTTCCCGCCATTGACGCCCATCTCACCGTCATATTTCGATAGTATGCTTGGAAACAAACGTCGCTTAGGACAACAGTCCCATCGTCTGAATTTTCGGTGTCACCGCACATGCCGAAAACAATCTCTCGATTCCCAAGCTCTTGGGCAGTATCGTATCACACCCTCAAACTCTCCGGCACCGCCACACTCGACATGTCCTCTCTTCAAACTACTCCAAATTCGATGAGCGCTGCCTAACTGCAAAATCGAACCAAGCGGAACATGCACGCAGTCGCAGAAGAGACTAGACTAGAATGTATTGGATGTTCGTATGCCCCTCGTACACATTTCTTATCATCCAAGCACCCAAAGCCTCATTTGCTTAGACACACTGGGCGTGCGTCGAGCTTAAGGACATACTGGAACGCGTGGAATATGGAGAATTTGGAGATGGATTAGCACATGGCCTATGTATCAAGGTTTCCCGTTGAGTGCGCATGCCTGCTGTAGCGGAAATGATGCCGTTTCCACGTGCTTGGCAAGGCAGATTGATTGTGCATGTCGCTAATCGACTTCACACACAGTCCGGCACATAGCATCACTGTAAGCAAACCACCGGGTATAAGGTGGATGTTTCTCGCAGAAGCAAAGGCACGGAAGCATATACTATCTTGTCTCGAATTACACTGACTTGGTGTTTGCATGTTCTTTGAGCTTTGATTGATTTTGTGGCTTTTATCTACACACGAGACCACAACAGCAACAGCATTCACTTTTCCTTCCCCGCCACGATCAATTATTCGCTTATCTTCCCTCTTTGACCTTCCACACATGATTCTCGTTGTTGTACAGTGCTCCACACATCGAAAAGCAGCGCCGTAAGGAATACACGTATACATCACACCACACCGATCATCACCCTTCCTTGCTTCCTCCTAGCATCCACTTACAAAGAACCTGCATCCTACGACTACACTCTCCTCCTTAAAGACTCCCTTTCTCTCGCTCTTCACCTGCCTCAGCGCGCCTCCTTGCTTTTCGCTCACCGCGTACTGAATCACGCAGTCCTTATTCAGCGGCGGGTTGTCCTTTGCGTTCAGGCGGTCGGGGCTGCGGGGTTTCTTGATGCATGGGCCAGTTAAGGTACGCTTGGGGGGTTTCTCGGGGCCACGCTTGCGTTTGAGGGTGGTGGAGACAGAATGTGGGGTGGAATGGGAAGCCGGGAGCACTGAGGGGGCTGCAGGTGCCGATGTTTCGATCGCGGATGCTGAAATTAAGCGGACAGTATGCGATAAAGCAGGTGTTTCCGTACGATCTGGTACAGTAGGAGCTGACAAGGCTGGCGGGCTGACTTGCATATTCGATTCGGCTTCCAGGGTGTTAGCTTCCATGGCTGACAATTGCGGTGAAATGGATAGCTCGGACAATGGAGAACTTGATCCAGTATCGACGCCTTTTGATACAGTTGGCCGGTCCACCACTCGAAACTCTGTAGCATGAACAATTCTGGCGGCCCCTTTACGTGCGGGTGTATCTACCTTAGCTGGGGAAGCAGAGCGAGACTTTCCCTGGCCTTTCGACTTTTTCTTGCGTAGAAGTTCCTCCGGATTATCAAAGACGAAGAGGTTGGCCTTGGGGCCCTGGACGCCAAGAATGCCAGTCTCAGCTTTCCGGTGCACTGGCGCATACACGTATTGACCAGAGGCAGTTCTTGTCGGAATTGATGTCTTTGCGACAGCGGAAGCGGATTCGGGCCCATTGGCAGCTGCAGCTGGGATCTTAACTGTCGCGGTGGACGCATCAGCATTCGTGAGACTGTCTTGGATGGAGTATCTCTTAGTCTTATTCGAGCTCGTGGTTTCTGTTGGATCGATCATTGCATTCGTCGATGCTGCCGACCGAGTCTCCATCCCAGCAGCTGCTTCGTTCGGACGACGCCGCACGGCAGGTTGTTTGATCCAATCAGCCGAGCCTGTCGGTTCCTCGTAAGCTCTGCCGGAAGAACTAGAAGGCAATGATACGTCAACAGTGAGGCTTACGTTCGCAGGAAGTAGACGTTGTGCCGTGAAATGATGAGAGACAACGACGCGAGGGCCCAGACGGATCACCAGACGGCGCAAAGAAATGTCAGGTCTGATCGGAACTCGGCCGATTAATTTCAACTCGGTCGGAGGTATCTTCGGCTTCTCAGTGACTTTGAATAAAGCCACAGGAGGCGGCGGACCGTTCGAAGGCACCCTAAGCGGTGGCATATACGGAATAGATGCATATGGGCTTATTGGACGAGGAATGACCCCCAGTGGCCCTAAAGGAGATCGAGACGTCCCATTCAAAGTATAGCCTGGAGAAATACTTGGGTAAAACATCGCACCGGGGTGAAATGTGCCGTGGCTCATTGAGCCGTACGGGGTCGAACTGTCCGAGGAAAAGACGGCGCCAGACCCTTGGCTTGGAAGTACGCTTGGCTGAAAATAAGGACTCGAAAAGACACTGGCGCTGGTAGGGCTCGGGGTAACTTCCTCGGGCATTGGGATGAACGAAGGGAGTGTGATTTGGCCATCGGAGCCATGTCTGAGAGGGGAAGATGCGTGGCCGTCGAAATTCGCAAAATCCAGCTCAGCCATCACGCCGTCGTAAGGCAACTGGTACGGATTGGCATGTTCGATGCCGTCATATTGATTCACATTGAATCCTGAATATGGTACCGAAGGTGCGTACGAGCTACGCGGGGGAATCGCCGGGCCGTGAGCGGATGGGTATGATATTCGTGGAGGTGGCATCTGGCGTGTCACCGCGCCCTGTAAGTCAGCAGCACCTTGGGATCCACGTATCTGTGGTGGTCCACTCGCTCCGGGGAGGGACAAATTACTGCGAACGCAAGAGGTCCGAGGTGCGAGTGCCGCCAACGGCCTGATCGGAGAACCAGTGAAAGGGTTGCGCCACGGTAAAGCTGGTTGTGGCGTCGGGAGTGGAAGGTTCTGGCTAGAAGGGGTCGGTAGGCCATAGTAGATGGTGTCCTGGGTCAACACAGGGCCCTCATGATCAGAATCACCCTCTGCGTCTTGATCATCGCTATCGAGCGAATGTGGTCCAGATATAGGCGCATGGGTTTGGCATGGCCCAGAGCCAGCATCCTCATTCACTTCATAACAGAATCGGTCATCGGACAATCGCGTTGGTGACTTCAAGTACACGGCGTTATTGACGGATTTCTTTCCAGTTCCCACTGTGATGATCACGTCGATGACGCCGAACTTCATCCCACTGGGCTTCTGAAGGTCTCCAACCATGTCCGGCATTTGCATGTTTGCGAGCTCCTGTAGATAACTTGCTGTTGGTGACTTCTCGCCGTTTACATCGACTCCTCGTTCGTTGGCTTCACCCTTCAAGGCTTGCCGGATCTCTGTCCAGCGAAATTGGGCACTTGTGGTATTTCCCGAAGCAGCACCGGACTGGGACGTATGTATGATCCACGGTCGCTCTGCCATGTAGTCAATGCGCGCACCGGCAAAGATCTGATTGAGGGACTTGGCGCCGGTCCGAATATCTTGCGTATGTATGAGGGTAGAGCTGGACAACTGGCCGTTGAACAGCACATCAATCTTGAGGTGCTGTGGGTTGCTGTTGAACGGGTTGTGGTGGAAGGTCTTGTCGCTAAGCATGACATGCAGAACGAGCGCCTGGGGCTCTTGGCGGTTGGTAGACAGAGTATATGGGGATGGTGCAATTGGTAAGCCATGCGTTGGAAATTGGTTGATTGAGCTGCTCTCCTCGTTCTCAGCATCGGCAGATATCAGGCAACCACTCCTCGTAGCCATGGCCTGTGACGAGCGTCTGCTGTTGATATCGAGTGCAGCGTATGTATTGCTCGAAGCAAGCCTCTGCTTCAGAGTCTCGAGTTGCCCCCGCCTGCCATAAGACTCTCCGACAACAGCTTGCAAAAATGGCGCATCACCAAGCCAATTGACCGCATATTTGCCGTCGTCCCCGGGAAATGGCACTCTCTCCTCGGGAAGCAACGTATGCACGCTCTCTCGCAGTGCCTTCTCTGCTTGTTCGCTTTTGGAAGCCGCATGATAGCCCTTCTTCAGCTGAATGTGCTCGGTCAGGGTAGGTGCGAGCGGCTGTGATGCCAAGTGAATGCGCACGCCCGAGCCGTAGAGGGACGGCATGGCGATAGGGTTTGCTTTGGCGTGTGAGCAATCGCAATGAGCGTCTGACGACCCCGCCGTGTGTAAGTGAGTGCCGTGTCGCGCTGGAGCCAGTAGGGCAGTGGCTCACACAAAACGAGTGTTTGAATGTGTACAGAAGGTGTGAAGCGCGGGCAGGTCCGCGTTTGTACCAACGCGTTGCCGATAGAAAGCGGGTGGGAGCCAAGCATCGTGCCTTCCATCAAGAACTTTTGGGAAGGAGCGGCCGGCGGCGAGCGACCCAGCAGGGGGAGCCCCACGGCAGCCGGCCTTTCCTAATGCATATCGAAAGCGTTCGAACCTGTGTGGTGTTCTGCGCTTGCGTCAAGAGAGCGCGTCTGGTGAAGCTATGCAAGACTCCGCGTCAGCTGAAAGGCGAATTGGTAACAGAATGGAGCAACGGACACAGTAAGACGATAGATTGAGAAGTAAAGAGATACCGAATCGTACATCACCAGACAGCCTCCCGTGGCAAGATAAAAGCCGGATATAAACTGGAGCCTTCGCCAGTCAGATAGGTACCTGATAGTGATTCCTGCGGGAACTTAGGCTACTATATGGGTATGTACTGTGGAACCGATACTGAATACTCCGTTCTTGCCTCCCCGAGAGAGATAGCTTTCCTATTTGGGTTTCTCTGCATACACGTTATGAGCTGCAAAGTTATGTGGCTCACCAGACCACTGGACCTCGTCCTCAAACTCTTTCCGCGAGTCTTCCACATATTGCCGCTGCTCAGCCATCGCCTCTTCTTCATTCTCAAACTCCATCACCCCCTGGTCTTCCGCTTCGAATGCAGCCCGTTCTTTCATGGCTGCAGCGTCCTCCTCAAGTTGCCTGCGCATATCCTGCTCCTCGTCTGTCACCTGAGTACGGAAGTCAGTATGAGTTGAGACAGGACGCTACATGTCTCAGCCGAGCGAGAAGTCGTTGCTTCTGCATGAAAGACACATCCACTTTGTGTCCGGCGGTTTACTTACAATGCCGATCGGGTCACCTCCCAACATGTCCCCGAGCTCTACGACCGTCTTCTCAAACACGTGCGCGACATCCCTCGAGTCCCTTTTGTAGGCTTCCTCCTCATCGTCGCTGTCGTCCGAGTTTTCGAAACCTTCAAATTTGACGAAGCCATCCTCGTTATTGCCCGCGTGGTCCGCTTTCCTGTTGACCTCTGGGGCGTCTTCGCCTTCTTGCCCCACGAGATGCTTAGTGGCTGTGCTTCTCGCGCGCTCAACAATGCCTTTCACGCGGACCTTGTCGGTCGTCGAGATGCCGCGATTGTCCTTGAACCCGGGCAACGGTTCATTGGTGTCGGGATCCGAGCCGCTGAGAAGAGCAGCAAGCGCAGTATCGAGTTTAGAGAGGAAGTTGAGTGTGGTGCGGGGCAATGGCGGGAACATGGGAATGCAATTGATAGCTGCCACGGTGATACTGATGAGATATGGGAGCTGGAGTGTAGGTGTACTGCTGACCCAGACCACATCGATAAGCGGGTCTAGGTCCTTTGCAACCTCTGCGAAGCTCTTGTATCCTGCCACCTCTCCCGGCAACAGCTCTTTCACATGTCTGTTGGTAGCCCTTTTCCCTACGTGTTCCAGCGCCCGATCGAGATAGAAGATCAGAGACATCTCTTTCTGACCGCCCGAAAGAAGCGGGTGTTTCCGCGGACGCGGCAGCGGCGCAGCCTTGTGCACTGAAGGCGCGGTTTGAACCGAAGGTGCGAAGGATGACTCGGGCGGAGTAGGAAGATCATCGGTATGGCTGAAGTTCTGGACGTGCGGGCTGTCCATGTCGAGGTCGACATTAATGGAGACGTCGTGCACGTTGGCGGGAATCTCGTTCGCTTCGGTGCGCTGCGGCATGACATCCTCGAAGATCTCGTTATCGCTCTCGGAGCCATCCATTGGGGTGTCAACGTCGGCAGTATCGCGATCGCGGTCGGTAGGAAACGAGTTGCCGGCTGCGTTGTCCATGGTGAATGTGGAGTGATGTTTTACCGCTTGTTCGAAGTGCTCACGGTGGGATGAACGGCTGCAAATTTATAAGCAAATCGGTGGACTCAGGCTGCATTCTACGAGAACAGGTGAGCAAGCAGGGAGTAGCCGATTCACATCTGCTCGTTGGCTAACATTCAAGAGGAGTGATGTTGAAGAAGGTTGAGGCGGGGTTGTGACGTTTGTCCCGCATTCAGCCGCGTCGGACCACACCCTTGCGCCACAGCGTCCATGCTCGCGTCGTTCCCGTTCCGTTGCAGCATCATCCCTCTGTCGATCATGACTATGCACAGAAACATGGATTTGGTACGACTTAATGAAAATTGTGTTCTGTAGTAGTAGACCCGAACATATCCATCTTCCAAGGCGCGGCATCAAGCCTTACGCGGAATTAGCGGAAATATACTGCCCACCCTAACCTCAAATCACGAGGGTATCTCTCGAAGTGTCATGAACGGACGTGAACCAAAATATAGCAAAGCAACTCAGATGCCAACCAACACCATCGCTATCACTTTCTGCTCTAATGACGCCACCCCTGCACCACGGTGCAGGGTCCATCGGGACCGACACCTGGGGCCAGTCTCGTCGCGTGGATTCTCTCGGCCCCTACTCCAGCCACACGACTGCACGTGCCTTGGACGCTGTACAATGGCTTATATACGCGCGTATCTGCTCGAGCGGGAGGCAGCATGCGAGGATTGCCACTGCTCCTTGTGCTGGATGAGGTCGGTAGCCTCCTTGTCCAGGTTGGCCTGGTAGGCGGCATATTCCCTGCGGCCGGCACGGCGCTGCTTGATGCAGCAGAAGAGGATGACGGCTGCGATTATGGCGACGACTCCGGCGATGGAAGCGATGATGGCAATCTTGGCAGTCTGGGAGAGCGCGCCCCAGCGGTTCTTGACACCATGCGGCTTCTCGATCTCTTGCAGAGTAGCCGACTTCTCGTTGTCCCTAGTCAAAATTAGTCACTGCCTGATGACGACCAATGGACGTTGACATACGCTAGCTTGACGACACCGACCTTCTGCCAGTCACCCGAGGCATCCATGTCATCCCAATTGTACTCTTTGGCAGTGGTGTAGTCCTGAACGTAGACGGTCTGTACGGACATGGTGAAGGGAGCCTTTTTGAAGTCGGTGGGACCACCAGCCCATTCTACGGTGTATTTGTTGTTGTTGTCGACGTCGCCGCCAGACCAGGCACCCAGGCGAACATTCATCGGCGTCTGGGGGTAGTTTTTACCGCCCAAAGCGTCCGCGTACTTGAGCTCGCGGACCATCTCATCGTCAATGTACCATTGGATGCGCTCCTTGGTCCAGTCAATGGTGTAGTTGTGGTAGTCGTCCTGAGGCGCGCTCTTCATCCTGAAGTCTTTGCCGCGTGTGTAGTCGGTCGTGTTGCCCTTGCCGAAGTAGTTGGTGAGAGCGTGTGTGGTGTTGGTCCCGAGGAACTCCCAGTCGATCTCGTCCAAGCACTCAGACTGCAAGATGGCGCTGGACACGATGCCTTGGCCCGGAGCGGCCTTCATCACAATCTCAACACGGCCGAAGAAGATGTAGAACGAGGACAAGACGGTCGGCGAGTCTCCCTGGAACTGGACAATGAAGTCGGTATGGTTGTCAATGTGTTCTACGGAGCCTTGGTTCATCTGCACCCAGACGTCTGGATTCCAGTCCTTGGTGAAGTCGAAGGTGGAGTTGCCGCCGAGCGCAGCCATATCAGGACAGCCCGTC
The DNA here is from genome assembly GCF_001642045.1 of Paraphaeosphaeria sporulosa. Classification (NCBI taxonomy): domain Eukaryota; kingdom Fungi; phylum Ascomycota; class Dothideomycetes; order Pleosporales; family Didymosphaeriaceae; genus Paraphaeosphaeria; species Paraphaeosphaeria sporulosa. The sequence goes on along the minus strand of NW_017253364.1, from coordinate 1,284,101 downwards.
GTGTTCAGCGGGTTGCATGCCGTGTGGGTTTGGGCCAACGCGGTGGGGAGCAGGGTGCTCGCGAGGAGCGCGGCGGCGGAGAGGGCGAACGAGTACATGGCGGGATTCGAAGTGGTAATATGGACAGGAATGGGAGCTGGAAAAGCTGCAAGGAGTGTGCGGGCGTTGCCAGACGCACCTGTATGTTCGATCTGTAAAGAGTGACTGGGTTAGTAGGTGAGTAGACAATGAGGGAATGACGCTGCAACGAGGAAAAGGGAGCCCGAGGAGGGCAAGGCTGCGTTTTGAAATGCGCCGCCCAAGCGGGAGGCGCGCACGGAGTGCAGATTGTAAGGGGCATTCCCAGCTTGGCTCGTGTCACCAGGGCCATTGGCCCATCTGCCCTTAGCAGCGCCGATCGCTGGCGGCACAAAACAGTGCACACATGGGTGCGTGGGCCTGCAACCGCCGCCTGGTGTCTCCCAGCGCGCGAGAGCGACTCGTCGTGCCAGCGCGCGCGTTGGCAGGCAGCGCTGTTGCTGAGCCCGCGATCCTCGTCGCCGTGGCGGTAGGCGCCTGCACAACAGCCAGGCGCATGCAGGTACGGCCCGCCGGGGCGCGATAAGAGAACAAGCTTTTGTACCTGAAACGCTAGGCCAGCATCTCCGTGCCGACGTCCAATCCTCTCCGGCGACCCCAGAATAGCGCGAGCGCAACTGTGAAGACACTCAGCCTCGGCGGAGTCAGCGCCACGGATCGCCGGACTCAGGAAATTGACACGAGTCTGCACTGCCGTGGCCAGCGCGCGGGAACCACCAGGCTTGCCGTCCTCTCATAAGACGCGACTCGACACCTTGATTTGGCTGTTTCCAATCCCACAAACACCGGCGTGGCACTGGCGTGGCTTCGCCGTCTGAAGTCGCTCTGTCGGGCTCTTTCGGGCAGTCCGTGTTTGGCCTCATCACGTCCCCAGGTTTCGTGACTGCATGTGCAAACGTTCCTTATGCGCATTGCAGCCTTGCAAGATCCAGCTCGTCATCCACTCGGCGGGTTTGGGAGGCGTAAAGTACCTTCACCAGTGCTAATAGGGACCATTTAATGCAACCTGGCCTTGTTGGCGCTATCTCCCAAGAAATAAGGTCAAAAACCATTTCTGTTCGGCTGATCTCGCCAGACCTGTCCAAATGGTGCTTCTGTACCAGCCACTCTTTGCCCATCTGTGTCATACAGCCCGATTGTTGTAACTGTCTCTCCTCGTGCATACCTCCTCCCGCATTGGCGTGATCCTGAACGGCTGGGCTTCAAGCCCATGTTCAAAGTACAAGGCACGCGATTCAGCTTCGGAAGTTGAATCGATGACCCTCGTAGATGCACTGCTTCCTGTATCGCTGTACAATCCACCGGGCGGATTGGAAAGGCTGAGGGGCCCCTAAGATCCTCGCTACTGGATGTACCGCTGGTGACAGCGGTCGTGGAAGCAGTTTCCGTTCATTCCGCGATTCGCCTTATGTATGAGGGTCTGTAAAGGCCTGGTACTTGCGGTTCGCTGTCTATCGGGGTAAGAGGTGCTGAAGCCTCTGCGGGTGATGCTCCACCTTCCGCCAGCTGTCTCTCATCTTCTGCCCATACTTACGTGTCGGGCCATGCCCAGAAGCGGGCAGATCTCTGCGATGACGACCGTATTGCTTCCTCTTTATCGTCCATTCGAATCATTGGCCTAGGTTCCAGTGCGAATGACACACAGTCCGAGCTCTGTCGACTTTGGTGCCTCTTGTGCCCCGCGCCTGTCGAAACCTGCGGTGTCAACGCCCCTGGCTGAGAAGTTTCTGTGCTGGAGGCATCGGCCACTGCTCGTCGCAGCTTTTCTTCGATCTTGACCAACCGCTGGTAGACCTGCCACGCTTCTACCGTGACATCTCCCACAAGTTCGACACTCTCCGGTTCCGAGAATACGACTTTGTAATTCTCAAGGGCTTTATGTGCATCTCACCTGAGCCTCTTGGTCTCGGTGATCTGAGTTCACACAGGCGGGTCCAATAACGCTTCCAAATTCCCAATGCAGGCCTTCGACAGCTCGGCGGGCGACCGCAGCTCTTGTAGCTCCCTGGATATATCGGCAGCAGGTACGGCATAGGTCTGAGAGAATGTTCCCCGTGCATTGGAGGGTCGCTGGTCGGAGGGGCTCAAGGTGGTGTTGACCGACAGCTGTGGGATCATGGTTCGCGACGTTGGACGCGTCGAGGACGCCATTGAGAATTAGTTTGTGCCTGTCCGCCGCGGGCTGTTCCCGTTCCCGTGGATGGTGACAAACCGTTGCTGCAAGCGCAACCATGATTCTGGGAAGGTACATGACAGCAGCATCCTGAGGCTAACCCTGCTTTGAACTTCCACGCTGGATCATTCAAAAGTACACTATAGGTCTACAAGTGCATAATAGTCTAGGTTAATACAAGATGTGGTGCGCATAATAGTCTAGGTTGATACAAGATGAAGTGCGCATGCATGCCCATTCTTGTGTCATCAGCCACTGTGCATCCAGGTCAACATCGCAGGGAGAGGGATATCTTGCGGTGCACACTATTAAACCAAGCCCTCTCCGTAGAAGCATTTGTCTGCAGCCATTTTGCCACTGGCATCGTGCACATCGCTGAATCGCCCTCACCGCCCGACCTCGGAACGCGCGACTCAAGCAACAGGAAATCGTTTGTTCAACTTTCAAAAGCAGGTTCAAAGCATCCCATCTTCTACCGGAGCTCTCTAGTTCATGTCAATGTAAAATAGAAATTCCGACAGCCAAAACGCATCAAATACAATCTTGGTGACCTCTACACAGTCCTGGCGTGGCAGAACAAACCGTTAACACGGATGAATTCGATTGGATTACCAGGTGCACTTGTAGGCTCTCTTGTAAGTATGGAAATACCGGGCATGCGGACGGAATCTGGCTCTGCTTATCCAGCTTGGCTCACCTAAGCCAGAGCGTGGGTATCGAATCAGATGGCACCACGCTGGGCAAAGGATTACTTACCAACCATTGACGCCTTGGTCATTCCCCTGCACGAAGCTGTCTCTTCGATATCAGCCGGGCCGCGATCTCAATGGGTTGAATTGGATTGGAAGCTTCGTTTGACTGCTTGCCAGGCACGACGTGGTGGACCGTCAGGCCGCCCATTCTCCTCCTATCCAACCTCTTGGGCGGTGAAGTACCCCATATATAGGTACGCTACCATCAAATTCATTCTGCTAATCACATACTTGCCAATTGCTGATCCATTCGATCACTGATTGATTCCCTGCGCCGACTCCTCCATCCCACTCACCATCTCCAAACATGAAGCTACCTACTATCTTTACCCTCCTCGCCTTCCCTCTATCCGCCCTATCACTCACTTCCACGGCCACACTGAACACAACAAGCCCCATCACTCTCACGAAGGTCACTCCATCCTACTGGCGTGCCAGCTTTTCTTCCCCGCCCTTCAATATCCAGACCAACGCTTGGTATACGGCCTTATATACCCTCATCACCGACCTTACCACCGACCCTGCCGTCAAAGTCGTCGTCTTCGACTCCAGCGTCCCAGATTTCTACATCGCACACTTCGACCTTTTGAGCCCGGTTGACAACAGCCTTATTGACGGCTTCTGGCCGAACATCACACAGCTGGCAAACCTTCCGGTGTTGAGCGTTGCTGCTGTAAACGGGATTGCACACGGTGGTGGTGCCGAGTTCGCTGCTGCGATGGACGTACGGTTCGCTAGCAGGGAGAAGGCCGTGTTTGGACAACTTGAAGTTGGTTTGGGGTCGTTGCCTGGTGGCGGAGGCCTCTCGCTGCTTCCGCGCCTTGTTGGCCGAAGCATAGCGCTCGAAATAGTTCTCGGGGGGCAAGACTTCGATGCTGACACTGCGGCCGCATACGGGTGGGTCAACCGCGCAATTCCAGATGCAGAATTTGATGGGTTCATTGATACCTTTGCACGCAGAGTGTCGAGTTTTGATAAATCGGCTATCTTGGAGGCGAAAAGAATTATCAACAAGAGGGCTGGGTATCCGACGGTGGACGAACAGGCTGAGGATTGGAACGCTGCCTTGGGGTTGTTGGCCACGCCTAACGTGCAAGCAAGAGTCGCCAAGATGGTGGAGTTGGGGTTGCAGAAGGATACTGATTACGAGTTAAATGTTGCGGAGAAGCTGCTGGATGTGCAAGGGGAGGGACCATGGCGCGCTTGAAAACCGTTGCGCAGGTTCTAGAGCGAAGTTGGGTGACAGTCATGTTCTGGCTCAAGTATGCATTCCACGCCCAACTCAGTTTGCGAAAGCAAGATGTATCGGTTGTACGATAGTAATAGCTACTTGCAATCCGCGGAAAATGCTGTCGTCTTCGCGTTTGGATTCTGTGTATGCAGTATCTACCCGTTTTGTCGAAGTTGCGAGAGCTGTGTAATCGGCAACACGTTCTATGGCTAGGCCCATGTATATCACGGAATTCTCAAAGCGTGTCTCGGAATTTGAGTTCACCAGGATACGGGCATATGAAAACAAGAAAAACCTCTGTACCGAGTGCCTTCACCTTGCGCTTGTTGGCACCGAAGGTGGACAGTGACGTCACTCAATGCTGACTGCACCTTCCCGCCCCCAACCAATACGAGCTCCCAGCACCGCTGAATATCGTCCAAAATCAGAACAAGCCATCCAAAGATCGCCATAGTGTCTCCGTTTTAGAGGCGAGGCGTGCATCTCCCCGTGCACCATGTTGTAATCGCGGCTCGCAGGCGAAGCTTGATTCGAGCGTCTTCACAGAGGTACGATGATGACGTCCAGGCTTTGCCCACCTTTGTAAAGCATCGCTGTCGGTGTATATGCCAATTCTCCAAAGTCTTAGCGAAGCTTGATCCCAGGCCCACAATACACTTTTCTCCGTTACGCCCTCTCTCGTCCCGATCAATACCCATTTTCGCCATTTTCGCCATATACTGCTCTGAGTAGCATACAATCGCAATGGGCCTTCCCTCTCAACCACAGCCATACGATCCGAACCCACCACCACAAGCGCACCTTCAATACGAAACCGAAAACGCCGCTCTGCGACCCAATTCCCAACCACCTGTGACACAACAGCCACAGCTCACCAGCTCACCAGCATACAAGCCACAAGCTACAGCTGCTGGGCAACGCAAGAATGCGAAAAAGAACGAAGGGGCCACTAGGTTCACATGTTGCGTTGGCTGTTGCGAATGTTGCGTGGCTCTTTTGGCGTGTGGTAGCTAGCGAGGTGGTAAGATGTTGCGGGGTCAACAAGGATGGCATTTAAGTCCCACTGTGGGCAGAGATACCGTTCTGGCCGGCATTTTCCGTAACGACTGCTTTTACTGGTTTGCGAACTACAATGGATTCTTGCACTATACCCATACAACTTCTAGCGCGGTATACGTTGGAACTGTTTACATCGACCTATTGACCCATGGTTTTCTCCATCATTGTTTACGATACATGCCCAAATTGTTCAAGAGCGGCGAGTCGTTGACCGCAAACAGATAGCTAAGCTCAGAGGCCATATGCACTCTTTCTGTCCACGCTGGTACCGCGAAAGTATCACCGCGGGTCCACTCGACTGCCTTGCTCTCGCCGTTCGCCAGTTGCAGTTCGCTCCTTCCCGAGCCTTTGTAACAGTGGTACACAAATGAACAACTTTCGCGTATCGGAGGAGATCTGGTTCCGGCATCGACTCGCTCGGCTTGGCCGCCCATTGTCTTAGAAAGTGGGCCTCCTGTAGCTAATCGGTAGTGGTATAATGCGTGCGATCCCTCTTGCGCGTCGAGATCTTTTTGAACTTCTTCCCATCCAATTTGTAGATCTTGAGCGGAGTCTACGCGTCTGTAACATGCTTAGTACTCGCCCAACTCAACTACAATTACTCACTCGCTTGGGTATCTTTCTTCCTTGTACATCTGGGCAAAGTTGGTTGGGAAAGCCTGGTACAAGGGTAGATCAAGTCCATCCAGCCAGATCATGGGACCGTCGCCTGCCACAATCAACACTTGATCTTTTGTTTTATATTCAAAGTCGACGCACCTTCATGACCATGGTCGTGCCATTGCCAGCTCGGCGTCAATATCACGTCGCCTCGTCGCATCATGATCTTCTTTCCTTCAACTGCTGTGAAGCCCCTCTCGCCTTCTACAATAAATCTCAAAGCAAACGCCGTATGCCGATGAGCCGGCGCGGTCTCTCCAGGCAATATCAACTGCAGGCCAGCATAGATTGTGTCCGTGGTGTAGGGTGCACGCATGTTTGGATTAATGAGCATAAGCACTCTGCGCTCCGCTTCATCGGCGGCAACTAATCGGCCAGCCTCCAGGAGTAGAGGTCTGATCTCGTCATACTTCCAAGACGCGACTGTGGCTTTTGGGTTTGGTGCCGGTGGTACCATTGCGGACATGACTGTCCACAATGGCGCAACATCCTTAGATGGGAGTGTGGAGAGGTATGCGGCAGTTTCATCGGATTGAGTCTTGTGTGGAGACATGTTTGGCGCGTTTGATAGAGAATCTATCGGTGGAAAGGTATGCTATCGCCCGGAATTGTCAATCCAACAACTAATTCTGTAGAAACAACAGAAGGACTGCCGTTCCGTGGACCATGTCTCGAACCCCGCATTGCCCCTCAATTTGGAGCGCTTCTGGGGCATTGCCGGATGGCTCACGCCACGACATCCAAAGCAGTAAAGCTCGACGCACCCGAGTCAGGCAAGCTCACTACGTCGGCTTCAAGAAAATTTCGGCTTTCTGTCCCAGTACTAGACCGTCATACCTTTCCTGCACTTGAATCAATTGCGGCCTTGCCTTTTAGGCTGCTTACCGCTGGGTCTCTCCTTCTCGGTCCGCTTCTTTGGACGTTGTTCAGGACACGGGACTGGAGCATCTCCCTTATGTTTTCACTTTCCCACTTTCTCGACCTTATCGTTCCCAGGAAGTGTTTGACGTTGTCGAGGAATCGGAGCAGCGGCTTCGCTTTCATAGTTTCGCTTGTCTACTGTCCCAACCCCCATGTTCTTGGGTAATGGCGGTTAATTGTCATCGAAACCACCTGTTCCTGAGATCCTGTCACGATATGTTTCTGCATTCTCGCGTTGAGGAACGCATTGTTGAATCAGTGCCTGCTCGAACTGCACATGTGAAACATCGTTTCTTCCGCCGAGTCGGAACAGCTTCTGCTCGTTGTTGGGTGTGAGATGCTTCGCGAGGGTGAATGTGATTTCCTCTCGCCACAAGTCTTCTGAAGCATTTTGTGCGGGTAGGAAATACTTACATCATCATGTACTCCTCCTTCATTTACCTCATGAACATATGTAGCAATACTTGTTTGGTTGCCTCAATCCGACGAGAATACTCAGGTATGCCTTCTTTACAACCAGAGACATTTGGACCGATGGGATGAACAATGAACAGCAGCGTGTCGATTCGCTTTTCGACCCCGTCGGGGGAAATCGCTTTCTAGAATTTTCCCATTAGACCTGGTTGGCGGACATGGCATTACGCGAGGATGGCACGGCTTATGCCAACTGTAGTATTTTACTTACCACTAGCTCTTTCCCACCTGCTTCAAATAATACCTTGAGCTCGTCGTCCAAGTCTTGTCCCCGTAAAACTGTACCAGTACTGCTGCGGTTACACCCAAAGGAAGATAGGTAGGGCGCATCTATGAACAGGCCTCGGATATCTTCATTCGACATGTCATTCATGCCCTCTCGGAAACTTGTAACCTCTAGAGTCGGTTCCCAGTTCCCAATGATGTCTCCAAGGGGTTTTGCATGTTTGAGGTCTTGGTGCTGGTAAAGGGTCTTGATGCCTCTGAGGCGACTCGCAAGACTCACGAAGGTGGCCTCCGGGACTTGAAAAGCTTCGTTACCTCCTCTTGCGTTCGCAATATGAATGAACTCCTCAATGCGCGTGTTTCCGGTGTCCATCTTTCGAGAGATCAGATCGTCGAACAACTACCTCTCGCTCTCGGCAGAAGCGCGGTCGAAAGCGCACTGAGTGCAAGCAATACCACTGGTTTTCTCCAAGGCAATGTGGTTCATTATATTCCGGCTGTCACGGTAATACAATTAGTGAAAAAACTGGCCCAAGCGGCACCGCGAATACCTAAGCGTTCGCTTTGGATCTTTCCGCTCGACCTCTTTGGAGACTTGAGATTGGTTTCCCTATGGTACTGGGATGCTCAATGTAATTCTCAAGCAGGAAATGTTCAGCGTCTTCCCATGATCCTCTACGTGACTTGCTGACCGCGTCTTCTGGTTGTTTACCTTTCATCTTTCACCTTCGCCGCGCTCAACTTGTCTGGTCTGTGCGCGTACTTACGTGACTGCCGCCCGCCCTACTCTCAAAGGTGCCGCTCTTTACAGCTTCTCTATATTTTATCCTTCCCTCCTTGTATACAATCTATCTGCGTTGCCATACCAGGAACACTTTGCCGTCTCGCTCTTATTCAGCACATCCTCGTCTCTTCTTCTATTTCTCTTAGTCTCCCCCGGAGGGTGCATCGGTACGGACTTTTGCACTAAATATGTGAGGGCGTCTAACACGGCAACCGCTGCCTCAGTACCACGACGACTCCAATTCGGACACTAAATTAGTGACGGGCAACCTGAGCTGGGCATAGTTTAACTTAGTCGGGGCGATTCTTGAATCGTTCACCTTGCTGTGCAGGTACAGTGGTGTTGACGTCCTGAATTTCGTTCAGCAGCGTTGGCCGGATTTCCAAACGGTCACTTTACAGCGAAGTACTTCGTGAACGCCGGCTGTAGCTAGTCGGCTACGAACCTGAAAGCCTGCTGATAGCAGTTCTATCAGAGCCAATGCATAGACGCGTCTACTTACACATATATATGGAACAGCTGGAGAGTACACATGATGTCCGGCTGTGCAATAGATAGCCTGTTGCCCATGGTATCGCGCACTGGAATAATCACGTTCAGGTAAGTAGGCCAGCACGGCGATGGCTATCACCGACAGTCCGAAGAGAGCTTCGACGGCTTTCATGAGGAGAATCCTCATTGAGCATTTCAGTGGACCGTGAATTGTGATAGGTCTGCTCTACAAGCAATTTGTTGGGTGGTTGAGCCACCTGCACATGTCTGAGTCTTCTCATACAGTCGCGTTCCCATCGCACCGACTCGGCCGTGGGTAGCATCAACGTGAGGTCGGAGCAAGTTAGAATGGAGCAATTGGAATGCAGCAATGTGGTGGACTACCACGCCCGATGCGAATGCATAGGCTACGCGAACAGAGCTGGCATATACTGTGTGGAGTGGGCAAAAAGAGTAAGTACACCCAGAATCACAGTGAGTGATAATAAAATTTGGACTTTGTAGTGCTTTGAATTTTCATCGTCCCTGTCCTTTACCAACTAATGAGTTAACATGGCACACCGGTCGTAGCCCCCGCTCCTCCTGATTCGTCCTATGGCGACCTTGCGAATCTTGTGTTCTGAGGCTTCAGCATTGCGAACAAACAGGGTCATGAACACTAGAATCGCAAAATAATGCCAGCAATATTATGAAAACAGCACGCAAGTTAAGATGTACACGTGTGGCTTGGACCCTCACAGCTCCTGCAAAAAGGCCCTTGCCTGCTCTTCGTCTTGCTGCAATCCCGCCCTCACATTCTTGAGCCAATATGCAGGCACAGAGTTGATACTTTCCGATACAGACAGCACCTGACCTTGACCATCTAGTGCTGTCGCGCGCACATCATGCGCAGACCCACGAGAAGTCAACCTGAAAACTGTCTCAAAACCATGTCTTGGAAGAACCTTCGTGTGCCTAGTGGTCTTGCCAGAAGTCTCTTCGCTCCAGCTGAGCTTCCAAGATATAGTCCTGGTATCACCATTCCAGCTTACGTACACATCAACCTCACCTCTCCCTGTTTCTTCTGCAAAGACAGCAATCGGTTCCGGAGAATATCCAGTCCAGTTGAAGCGGAAAGCACGATAGTTCTGTAGGTTGTCGTTCGGGTCGCTGCTTACGAATTTAGCATGATAGATCGTTGTACCATCCGTGGTATACTCTGTGATCTGTCCTGCGGAGCCCCAATTGATAAAAGCATTGCCGTTGGGTAAGGTTTGAAGCGAGCCCTGGGATCTTGCTAAAATAGATTTTCCGGGAGGTAGAAATTCGTTCTCGAGACTGGCTTGTTTCGTGCGGTGGTCTAGTCGGAGATATATCCCACGTGAAAGGACGTTACTATTACAAGTAGTGGGGGCGGGGTCAGAGCTATGGGCAGAGTTATCAAACAAGGAGATGAGCTCTACCGAGTATGGATCCTCGGTCAGGTAACGGGCATGGTGTTGGAAGCCGAATCTCACGCCATCACCCAGCTCAAAGTCAGATGCTGCGCCACCTAGACGCCAGATGATCGACCCATCCGTACCGTTGATCTTGTAGACTGTCGAGGTGTGCCGTGCGGATAAAAGATAGTGGCCATCTTTCCCCTTTGATACGGAATTAATGTGCAAGTAGTCCCAGGCTGAGCCACTGTTGTAGCCAGAGCCCACGACACCTGAGTTTAGCGATAAGATCGCATCGTCGGGTGAAATGTGGTCAAGGCTGCGCCACTCGAAGAGGACTTGACCGGTCTCAAGGTCGACCTCTGCTGTGAATCAGCTTTTGCAAAGCCATGAAAGTAAGTGAACAGACCCTGAAACCGCCCTTCCAGAATCCATGTTTGCTGATCGTTACCACCAAAGACCGAAAGATCCAACTGCAAAGGCTGATAGATCCCGTGCAATCCGCTTCGCCCATCCACCACTTCGAATTCATGTAAATCCGGGATCACATGGTTGCCACCTCTAATCTCTTTCACGTTGTCGTAGTGTTGATTCAAAAGGGTATGATGACCATGACCATGCCCGTGCAAAGCGTTAAGAGCGCCTTCCCAAGCAAACAGTACATCTACGCCTTTCCATCGCGCGGCTTGAAAGTTACCGGCCCATTGGTAGATGTATCCGAAGCCGCTCCAGACGAGGTCACCTGTGTCGGTGAGTATGTATGGAGCTTTCTGCACGGAGTACTGGTGGGAGAGCTCAGGCAGTCCGGAGTAAGGTGCTGCAAAGATAAATCCAGGGCTCTTCTTGTCAGCTTCGGATATGGTGACATTCAGATGAGGTGGTGAAAGGTCGGGGCGGCTGCGGAAAGTGTTATCTGCTTGCACGATTATCGGTAACAGCATAGATGCTAGTAAAAGCGGACGCCAGTGTAATTCCATCGTTCAAAATGTGTTCTTGTTGTAATGCAGTATTGGAATCAGAAAACAAGCACAGTTAGTCCAATAGATATATATATCGCGCGCGATTGCGCCATTTCGAGACCGATTCCGCAAAAGCCACCGCGGCGGGCTGAAGGTTAGCAACCGAAGGCAAATTTGCCCAAGCACTGCATTCCATGACGATCATAAAGACGCTGAAGCATGAATCCTTGCGCACAAATGTTGTTAGTGATGTGAGGATTGTTTCGTGATGACACCAGAAGCTGAGGCATGATTCGCATTCGTCAGAGTCTAAACGGAAGGGCGAAACGATCACGAACTTCCGGGTACACCTGCCACACCATTCAGAGTAGGTGCCACAAAGAACTGGACTCTTGAACACCTTATCCTGTATGAGCTCACTACATAATACAAATGTAAAGGCATGACTTGATGGCCTATCCAGTCAAAGACGGTCCGCCTCGGGCGGGTGACCAATGCTGTAGACAGGGATGGTGTGAGTGACGACTCCGCTCATTTGCTGCTATCGTTTGCAAGGATAAGAAAGCGCTATTCTCGATCAGGACATGTAAACTGATCATCTCAAGGTCTAAGCCTTCCTTGCCACTCAGCACTGTTCCACGCATCTGCACTTTCTCTGCATTCTCTGGATGACACTTTGCTGCGCTTCTGCGGGCCTCAGCCGCAATATTCGGCGTGCACCAGGCGCATAGCCAGTCCCTTAGCTCTGCCATTGTTTGCCACCTGCTCTCCTCACCAACGCGCATGTCGACGGTGGTCACGCGTACTACCACACTGGAAAATCCGCCTTGAGTCGGGATTGCCGATGCGGTGTGCTCCGCTCAACACTGCAATGCATATGGTTTGTAGAAGCATCTGTCCCAGCCACTCTGACCGGATGCCCAAAAAGCTCGCAAGGCTGTCTGTGCGATGAAAGCAGAGCAAGTACCGGCCTGCCGACTCATCCGTGTCAGGAAATCATCCACCAGTGACTGGGATCCAGGTCCACGTTTAACAGCCTCAACACCAGCCACTGTGACAGGCCAGACGATGAAGTAAGGTACCCTTGGCGCCGGGGAGGTCTCGGATAACGCCCGTGACAATAGTTGAAGCAACCTGTCGCCATAGGTCCGATGCAGCTTCCCGGCAGGTACGGTCGCGGGCATGACCTTTTCCAGGGACAGCATGCAGTAGAGTAATACTGCGCAATGCCATATGTCTGCCGCAAGCTCTAGTGTTTCGACGAATCCAGTTTGAGAAGCAGCCCAATCACTAGCAGAGAACGACTCAATCCTCCAAAGTAATGCCTCGGCACTAGATGCTGAATTTGTGATTTCTTGTGCAAGCTGAATACGCAGCCGGTTGATGAAGGCGATGCTTTCGAACAGTGGGAACGGACAGAGACAGTAAGAAAAAATCTCCTCGTGCATCTCCTCCGGGATGCTAAGCAGCTGGTTGAATGGCCTTAGTTGCGTTTGGGGAGTCACCGGACTGGTTGACGCAGAAAAATTCTGAATCCTGTTACTGAGTCAAAACCTTCGTCATGAGGCAGGCAACTCGACCTTGGCTACTCACAAAGTAAAGTGTAACAGGCTTGCCCGAACGGACGGCGAGTCGTGCCAGAGCGAAGTCAGTCCTCCACGTGTTGCTATCATCCCTGACATGGCCTCTATGTGGTGGCGCCACTCCATCGATGCACAGTACTGTATCTGTGCAGGATTAGGGACCTCGCAAACACCCAGTGCCGTCACCAGTACCTCTACGGAAACAAATACGATAACTGAGGCAATTATCGTATCAATCATACGAGCCTGCTCCCTTGTCATATGCTTTTTGCTCACCTGCAAGCTGCATTCTCCGATAGTCTTGTTCAGGTCCTGTATGGCGCTCCCTCGATGAACCAGGATCTTCGGCCATGTGCTTTCTCCAGCAACCTCTTTCCGGTAAAGCTGATAGCATAGGGACAAGGTGACCATCGTGTGTCGCATTGCAGCAGGCATGTGGTACAACACCTCCGGAGGTACAGGGACAACGAAGGACGAAGGAGACATCTGGTAATAGTCGTGTAAGTTCGGGTAGAAAGTCTTGTTATCTAATGGAAGAACGAGTCAGCTGGTTCTTGTCTGTTAGAGATGAGTATGCTGGAAAACTTACAGTAAAAGACCGCCTGGACAATATCTGTCGTCTCGTCTTTGATACCTAGACTCGGAACACTCCCCTCGAAGACCTCGACTTCAGCTTCGACCTTCAATTGTCCTTTAGCTCTCGGTCCATGAGGAACAGGTGAAAGGGCTCGTCCCTTTCCTTTCGGCGATGCTCTAGGTGTTGTGGAATTCGACGCTTCGGGTTCATCGGACTCTTCCAGCTCTTCTGCGGCACTCAGCAGAACCCCAGGACGTTTCTTCTTTTCCCTGCATTTGACTTTTCCCACCTCGAGCCATTGTAGTGGTTTCTGCTTCCCATATCCTGGGCACTCAACCCCTACTCTTTTGCACTTCGCACAACCAGGCTTCCCCAAGTCACACACAACTCTTCGTTTGCGGCAGCCCCAACAATGCTGGTCCATTGTAATTCAATCGAATCTTGAGCAACTCGTGTATACCACCATCGCATCGCACTCTCTTCGAGATATGTATATATTCATACATCTTTGCGTGGTTGCCGGCTTCGGTCGGACGCCTTGCTTCTGCGGAGCGCCTTATGTTCTAGCGGGGCTGAAGCTTGGCCATGAATCGATCCCGATTGGGGTCCTAGTCTCGTAGCCTCAGACGCGGCCCGTTGGCGAGACACCAATCCGCCCCAAAACTATGGAGAACACGAGGTGGTGCCTGGATAAGCTCGCGGTTTATGGACGCGTTCGGTAGGGCTGCTAAGCCTTTCCTGCAGTGCGCTTGGGGCGCATCATGTGAGTTAACATGATCAATTGGTGCTAGAGAATGCGAGAACCGGATTCGCTCATTACCGCGACTCGAGAGACATGCACATAGCCTTGTGGCGGTCAGGGGAACCGGCGCCGTTCGGTGTAGTCGAACGTTTTGTGGTGATGCGTCGGGTGAGATTGAACGAATCACACTACTCTCCAAATGCAGAAAGTCTTGGTCCCCTTTAGCGTAAAGATAGCGCTACAGAGCTTCACTCACGATCCAAGAGAGGTCAAACAATCTTCACGTCGTCAATGCCGAAAACTGCATTGTTTGGTTAACTGTCTCTATGGTACAACGGGGACCCGGGTTGTTGGCAGGTCAGGCGGCCCGTCCGCCACGTAAGCGAGAAGGATCATCAAGTATTGCCGAACAGCTATACAGACAACAGGCCAATCGGTCTCGGCTACGCGCAGTGTATAATTTTACGAAACATTTGTGGCCAGAGGCATATCATTTCGTGCTCTCAGGCACGCCGCGTTTGTAGGACATTCTACATCTTGGCCAGGAAAAGTGGTGAAGCCGAAACTTGGCCGAGTGGCAGTGTACCCTGGTTGCCAATGGAATGCCGACGGAGGTTTTTGCCGTCAAGTTATTCTTATCTCAACGGCCTTGGTGCTGGCCCCGACGTTCCATAGCAAAGCCTCACGGAAGTGGTTCTAGTCAGAGACATGTGGGCAAGGAGGCATACCAGAGCTACTACGAGAGCTCCGTAGGGATCCGCACGCAAGGAACGGGAAAGACCAGGGTTTCAGACCAGTTACTAGCATTCTATTGACAGTGAGACATGCTTCTCCTACTCGTGACTACTTTAGATAGTGAATATGCCACCCCGGCCAATATCAAGGGCTAATTCCCACGGGAGCGGAAGCAAATCCAGGAACTAGTAAGTGAGTCTGTGCGTTATGGGAAGGTCTGTCAATTTTATAACAATCTCCTAGTAGCTATCCACCAATCACTGAACTGATCTTGAAAGGCCCACTATCTCGAAGGGCACATTTCTGTGGATCCTGTGGTGTGATTTCAGTAGGAGGAAGTATGGTACAGGCTGTCGGCCCATATAGCGGCAACTTCGAGGCGTAGTCCTGTTGCAATTTGAACATACTTCGCGCAGACGCTTCCTTCGAACCTGCTCAAAGAACACGCTATACTGTTCACTGTCGAATATTCCCCAGCAGCTTGCAAAAGAGTGGGAAGTATCGCATTTGATTCGCCACCAACAACCTGGCGATAGTTCACCCCCCGTGTCGATCGCCAGCATCTCATATATTGCACCTTCATCTGAGGCAAACAAAATCAGTGTATAAGTGGAAGGAAGAAACAATAGCCTCCAGTTCCGAAGCATTACTCGAGATCGCTGGATATATGGTCACATATGAGACACATTGCGGAGACGGCAATCGGAAAACTGAACGTTCTTACTGAACCTATGTAGCATGCATGCCTAGCTATCCATTCTGCTGACAGCTTCTCGGCTACGCAAAGCAGTGGAGCTGAGGACAAGACAAGGATGAAAGGTTGGCACTTATTTGTAAAATCAAATCTAGCAATCACGGATTCCAAATGAACCCTTGCAAACCTCTCACCGTGTAAAATCCTTTGAAAATTGTCTCAGACCCACTTTCGCATCGGTTTCCCGTATTGGCTGAGCCGCAGGAGACGAGCATTGAGATGCCTTGTATCGTCCTGCAAGTGCAACCATGACCGTACGGGTGCCGTCGTGCGTCCCAGATGTACCAGCTTGGTCACCGAATTCGATTCTGGCCAATGAAGAACTAGTATTTAGCAGGATGAAGTTGTGTTTTCGAACTAATCAAACGAACCGGTGCGTTCGAATCAAGAAAAGTCAGCAGAATTGCAGAGTCACATATCTTTCTGTGGTATGTAAGTTTCTTGTCTTCACAGTGCGTATTCACTGGTAATATTTCCTAGCTTTCCATGCCGGTCTTTGTTCTTAAGGTTGTGCCACGCGGATCCCACCGTTCCAAAGTCCTAGAGACTAACGACCAAACCTTCGCGTTGTCTTTGAACGCGAGGACACTTGCCAAGCTTCTTTACCTAAGCCTTGCAGAGCTTTTTGGGTTCCCAGTGACTCGATTCTAGATGAGCTGTGGGATATAGTTGTCCAGCCTTTTCTTATCCCTTCGGATAAATCAGCTCTACAGCTGAACCACTCCCGTTAACGTATATATCCAAACAGCGAAGATCTGTATTGGAATGCGACTCGTGGTATCGAGATAGCAGAAAGAAAAACTTATGGAGGAGCTGCTCAAGATCAATGGTGTGTTGTATAATCGCGTCCCCGGAGTTGGTAGAGTACTATGACGAGAAAAGTAGGTTTGTTTCGCTGGCAAGATGGAGTGTGAACCTTAGAAACCTTTTCATCTTGATTCTCAGTTCCATTAGTGCTGTGTTTGAAATCCGGGGTTTCTTGGGAAGATCCAGCTAATCGGATGGTCGATCTAGCTGCTGAGGCTGGGGAAATTGGGGAAGTTCGTAGTTATTTCCATGAAACGCATCTTGATGGTGATAACATTAGCAAGGGGCCAGATAGATCGAACACCGCACGGTGATAACGATTGATGGCCAGAACGCGAGGCTGAAAAGCGGTTGCACGGATGCGATTAAGATCAAAGATCGACCCACCATCTCTCTGGGCAATATGATCATAGATCTGCTTCTGTATGGCGGCATTCATATCCTCGAGTGTATGGGAACTAGCAGCTGCCCGTTCCAGCGAATTACGTCATCGGAAATTGGGATATCGTGCCCCGTACAATATTCTCTAATTTTCCTGCGAGAATCTCTAGCAATGGGATGTGTAACGAAACCGGTTACACCGTCTTCGTAAATCATGACCTCGAGGGTCAACATTGACCCATGTAGCGACAATAGCGGCTATTTGGTCATGAAATCTGCCGCCGACTGGACTGTGAAGAGAAATGTCTCTGACGTCCACGAAGGAACGACGCTCTAAATTTGTCGATGGAGTCATTCCACATGAACCTCACCAAAAGTAGTACGTTAACGGCTTCTTAGCATCCGCAAATGCCATCTATGTCGACCGCCACGTTCTGAACGAGATTGAACTTCGATCCAATCTCGGTCATCTACAGCGCACAAAGTTCAATACAAGTGCATGGACCATATATGCAAAATTTGGTGGAAAGTGGCGGTGCTGTAGAGTATTTCCACAGCCTCAGAATAGATCTGAAGGTAAGTCTGTAATTACGCAAAACCAGCAATTTACAAGTCGGCATTGACTAGGTCATTTCTCTGTGACTCAGCTTGACCCCACTCGGTCCGACTCCCTTTATCCAAGACCCATAATGGTTGCTCCAGGTGAACAGGTGCTTTTACACCTCGTTCCGCATCTCCACAGGGAGGCCCGTCAAGAAAGAAGGGGTGGCGGGTCCTTAGGCTTGGACACGCCGCTTCGTATGGGAGCGCAAGGCACGGTAAGGCGCGGAGGCTCTGGTGAAATTGCCCGCGGGCACTGCCGCCTCCATGATACGAGCGTTCGTCCCGTATCCTAGCCGTAGGGGATCTGGAGGGTGGTAGTCAGTTGCGAGGGCGTGATTAAATGAGCGCGGGGCTTGCTGGAGTATCTTGAATGAAGTGTTTGAACGCCCCTGTCCCGTTCATCTCTAAGTAAGCGGCCACGTGCGCGCCTGCCGTCTTCACCTTCACGCCTTAATAGCAATGACTTCGGCCTATGGAGAGTTACATTGCAGGTGATACCGCTACCTAGGGCATCGAAAAAGCATTCAGGGTTATTTAAAATCTGGATGTCTTTTTGACTTCCCTGTCTCAAGAAGGACTACCGGATAGTCATATATCCCGAAACAAGGCCTGCCACCTGTGTTCTCCGTTACGATGCTCCCTAATATCTTCTTCAATCCACCTACCGACTCTTTTTAGCGAGAAAGTGTTACTATCGAACTCCCCGTTCGAGCAGCTACGACGGCACAAGAATGCCTTGAGTCTCTCACTTGCCCAATCCCACCTATCCAATACCATTCTAGTAGTTTCTGAACTTCCTAGATGCCACCGCGCCGCATCCTACCTACGCGCAGTACACCAGACCTAGCTGCGCTCACAATTCATCCGCATCACAGCATAACTTGCACGATCTTCGCGCATTCGCAATCTCGATATTATTAAATCTATATAAAGCCCCTGCCGCTCCCGCCTATAACCCCCAGCAAAGTACGCCTAATATGCCCCGCCCAGACAGCCCAAACAAACAAGAAAACCCAGCTTGTACTCCAGAGTGAGGAGGGAAGAAGTAGCGACGACGCTCAATGCCCCACTCAGCACCTTCGCTATGCAATCTCAGGAAGTGAGGTGATGTACGCAAAGAACAGGTATCGGACAAAAAGCAAGATATAAAACAAATGAGACAAAGATTTGTCAGAGAGCGGGGTGAGCGATGATGTATGCTGGCCACCTGTTCAACCCCTCGAGCATCACCCAACAAGCCATGAACACTAACGTCCTGTCCACTCCGGCACGTATGTCTGCGAAGCTCAGTACGTCTTATATTTCTGCCACACGTTAGCGCTTGCCCCACAAAATGGAACATATAAGAACTTACGTCATCGATCTTCCGCCTCGAATCCTTGTCCAACGCATTGCCTACCCCAAGCAACGTCCTACTCACCGCCTTCGTCGTGCCCGCCAGCGGCCGCAACACCACCGTCGGCGCCCTCCGCACCAATACCTTCGCCATGCCCGCGCCTGTCCCCTCCTCCATGATCTCCCCAGGGATTGCGATGACCGCGTCCCGCGCCTGCGCCCAGTCCTTCTGAAAGTGGCGCACGGCAGAACGCAAGCCTGCGCGCACTGTGATGGGTTGATCGGCGTAGTTAGATACTGCGCGGGGCTCTTCGGTGTCTGACGCAGCAAGGTCTTCCCAGTCATAGCCTCCAGAAGGAGTGCGAGAGGACGAGGGGCGGCTGTGTGCCGGGTAAGCGGGCTCAGGATTGAGGAAACGCTCTGTGGTCTCGAGAATGGTTTGCGCGCCGATGGCGACCTTCGCGCCGAGGCGAGCAGCTTCGGAGGTAGTGTTGCGCGCAAAGGCGCCCACTCCTTTGCGCATGGCGCGCACGACGCGGCCGTCCTTGCGGTACTCGCGCATGGGGACGATGAAGAGGTCGGCAACGGCGGAGCCGACATTGACGACGGGACGGGCTAAGGCGACACCAGAGAGGACTCTTGCGAGCTGATTGTCACGGACGTCCGGCATCCAAACGTTATTGAGGGTATCGTGAAGTTCGTCAAACGACTTGATACCATAAAGAATGGCGTGACGGAGCAGTATAGGCGTATCTTCTAGTGTCATGAAGTTCATCAGCTCGGTGGTGGAGCCGGAGCGTAGCCTACGGTAGTCCACTTTGCGCGGTTTGTAGTCGAGCCTAAGGTTCACCGTGTTGACGGCTAAACGCTGTATGAAAGGCTGCTCGGATGGAGCAGAGCTGATGGCAGCGGACTCATCCTTGAACGCGAAGAAACGCTGAATGAATTCCAATGCGAACTGGTCGACATGTAGACGAAGCGGAAGAATGCTAACTTCAATTACTAACTCGGTGGCGGCGAGGTCAGGTGCTGGTTTGACTGTCAAAAGTGCAATGTTGACCATCGGTCGGTTCATCTCGCGCTTCTCAGGTTCCACATCGCAAAGAGCGAACTTGTTCCATGTGGATCCAGGGACGCGATCGTAAACGACCAAGTCTTGAATGCGCACATCGACTGAATTGACCGTCTCCCCAGAACCGGGCTCAAAGACGACGAAATCCACGGCAACGTTCTTGAGCTCAAACGAGATCCGCTTGTGCTTACCGCGGCCCAGCTTTTGAAGGCGTTTGGTGGATATGCTGGAGCGCGGTCGTGCAGTGGCTGACGTGGTTCGAGTGGCAGTTGACGTGGCATAACTGCCAGTCTCGCTAGCCTGGTCAGATCCATCGCGACCACGATTAATATCCTGAATGACTTGTTTTGCTAATGCACCTTTAGCTTCCTTAACGGGAACTCCAATCCAGACTGAGTTGAAAAGTTGGCCTTCTTCAATGAACTCAAGATCCTCGTCATCATCTTCCTGAGCTTTCCGTCGGCGCTCTTCTGCGCGAGCTTCGATGTCATCGATTGCCTGTGCAAGTTCGCCTCTAGTCTTTGGCCAGTCGTAACCGTCGTATAGGTTCCAGATGATGTTCATGTCGTGAATCTGTACTTTGAGTGGGGCGTCTGGGGTTTTGAATGCGTTCACTTGATGGTACTTGTTGTTTGACGAATCCCACTTCCGAGCTTTGCCTTTGTAATCAGAGTCAGAGTCCTTGAAATAGTCGTCGTCAAATTTCAACTGTTCCTGCCCGGACGCGACTTCGAATCGCTCCTCGAAGCTTTCTAGCATAGCCGGTTCACCAAGCTTGCGAGTGATGGGCGGTGTTGCTAGAGCACCCAGATCTTCTTGTACCAACATGCTGTCTCCCATGTCTTCTTCGGTGGGCAGAGATTCTGAATTATAGAAGCTGCCCACGAAATCTCTATTTGTTGGGACATCGTCCAGGATCAGATCAGCATTCTCCATGGAAAATTCTTCATCATCCTCATCCATGGTGAAATCCTCATCATTGTCTCCCACTGGGATAGCATCAGGATCAATGGCGAGTGCATCCATTGTAAAGGAATCCATCATCTCTTGCAATGGCACCGTAGGTCGGTAGCGTTCAGCAGTCGACGGGGGCATAGGCGGCTGGAGGCCGTTGAGAATGGCGATGAGAGTTTGTGTGGAATCCGCACACGACTCTATCACGAACAATTCATTTTGAAATTCCACATCGACTTGTTGGGGCTGGGCAGCACCGTCGCCCGCAGTAGTGACGATTACCCTGGCTGCCGCGATTGAGCTCAGTGTGACAAAGCCTTGAGCAAGTAGCTCGCGAAGCTGTGGATTGCTTATAACGACATTGGAAGTTGGCGCAGCCTTGGGCTCTTCCGTAAGACGGGCCACGTCATCAATTGCTTGTACTGACGCTTTACGTAGCTCTAGCTCGATAGAGTACTCCGCTTTGCTCATTTGTTTACCTGAAAAATGAGCATCGGTCAGAACGAACAGACCTTTCGCGGGGATCTTTCGAGGATTTAGTCCTACCGCGCAGTTCCGGAACAGAACGTCAACATGCAGCGGCTTTATTTTCGTTGTAACGGAGCTGGATGAAGATGCCTGCCTGGTCAGGGTTGCTGGAGGTGTAACACCTGTGACAGTGGCGACTGAGGAAGCCAGCCCAAGGGCAATATCGTCGATAGTGCCATCCTCGGACAGACCGAGAGCAGCCAAGACCGTAGAGACGTGATACTCGGCGCAAAGATTGAACAGCTTTGCCTTGATTACAGGCTCCATCTCGTCGCCAATGATGCGCATCATAACCATCGGCAGACGATCTGACTCTGAGAGCTTGACAACCTCATGTGCCAGGATCTCGTCTTCTCGCCAAGCGGACATGGAGCCAATCTGAGTGGCGAACAGCGCGGGGAGACCGACATGTGCGACCGATGTGTCATCGAGCTCGACCGATATATCCCCTAAGCTTTTGTTGATTGTAACCCTAGCACCGATGTGCTGTACGTTGGCAAGCGTGAGTATACCGGGACGATCGTCGTCTGGGAGATACTTGGCGATCCTAGACAGCTTTGCCATCTCCGCGCCCAAGGCGTCGAAGGCGCGTAGCTCATCTGTCTCAGTCACCAGCACATCCACTAAATTCACATCAATCCGAAGAACAGAGCCCTTCTTGCGTTGGCGTATGAGAGTCTCGATCAGAATGTCGTCGTCATTCTCGTACGGATCCTTTGACGGTGTAATCATGTAGATTAGTTTATCCAGATCCACTTCTTCCGGCGAAGAGAGGAAATTGACTGTAGTCTCTTGAAACTTCACTATCAGCGGCGCGCCGTTCGGGGTAGCCGGCGTGCATGGACCGGTTAGTTGGGCATCCGCGACTTTCAGCCTAACATTGCCCCCGCGAACGGCAAGTTTAACGGAAGTGGTTAGCAATTGTACAGCACAGCTTTGCCCTTTGAGCACAAGATCAACGTCCCCAAATTGAACCTGGATCTTGGGCATCGTTGATTGGGCAGTCGCAGGAGGTGGTGAGGTATCACCAAAACGAACACCACGAATGCGAGCTGGCGCTGGAGACACCACAGGGCTGTTGCCGCGACCATTAGAGCTTATCGAGGCGCTCAGCTCTAGAACACCACTGAAGCCTCCAAATGAGCCCAAGGCTTCGTCCACTTTCTCCAGATCGAACATGACCCGCACCGGCCGGGTGATGAGGGTGACACGCCGGTCTTGCTTCTGTTCATAAACGATCTCGATATCATGCTTCAGCTGCTCCGGTGTATTGCTGATAGATCTGCGAGCCCTCGAGCGGGAACTCTGGAACGTTAGGATGTCGTAATCCAAAGAAGACAACGCGAATTTGCCAATTTGCAGCTTAGCCTGAGCTTCTGTTGCTTTCGTTTGGCTTGCTCCGTAGATAGAAGTCATGCTGATCTTGACAATAGCATCCAACGGATGTTGTTCGAGTACTGGCCTTAGATTCCTAATTTCTGTGAACGATTCGGTTATCAATTGTTCCTTCCAAGCGACGCAAACGGTTTTGACGGAAAGTTCGATGCTAGAGTGAGACCCTGTATGTGTCTGTGTCCCCTCCGGTTTGGGTGGCTTCTCCTTGGACAGGTTAGTTGCGTTCCCAGCTAATGCGGCCATTGCCTTAGTAACCATCTGGAACATGATGTTGCCTGTAGCAAAGTCGATGTGGCAAACGACCGAACCGATTTCCACAGAGATGATCGCAGACATGGCTTTCTTCTCCACCCGAGGAATTCGAGATTCCGGACGCCGGCGGACTGTGTGTTCAACGACAGGCTTTTTGCGTAAATCTCGAATGGCATGGTGGGAGAATGTGCCAGGCATGGTTTCAAACATGGAATCTTCGACAAGTCCTTCGGGACGCAAGTCGAACGCAGAGGCCTCAATAGCAGTCTCATCCCCTTGCAACCCCAGCGGAAACCAGACCGTGATTTCATCGATGGTCAGAAAGGCTTTGGCTAATAATTTCTGGAGCACTCCTTGGCTTTCTTTCGGAACATCTGGAGTTGCAGCTAGTTCGAGGCGCTTCTGTTCAGGAGAACATGGTATGCTGTGTGGGCTGCTTGGTCGTGGGGTGTCGTAACCATCGTCAGCGTCTGCCTGAGGATGCAACATGCTGCCTACAATCATCTCTTCTGGCACCTCCACCGATGTGTCCGACGAGGTATCATGGCTAGATGCTGACGAAGAGGAGTCCCAGCCCCCAGGAACGTGTCCATGCTGAGCAGGGGCCTCGCTCATGGCGCTCATATACAAACTTGCGGCATCTTCATGACTAAACGTCCTGGACTCTGTTAAGTCTTCTTGGAAAGACCCTTGGCTGGTGGTAGAACTGGCTATATCGTGATTTGCAGCTGAGTCGGCAGTTTTGTCCGTGATAGACTGCCGGCTATCACATAAATCAGCCTTGATATTGGGTTGCTCTGAGATCGTGGACTCGGATGGCGAAGCCGTTCCTCGAAACAATGCGCTTTCCTCTGTCGGCTTCATCGAACGTCCAAGCATAGACACTGTTGGCAGGTCAGACGATGAGAATTGGCTCTCGTAGAACGATTGCGCTTCCTCATGGCTTGACCCCATACCGTCCAAATTCCATAAATCATTCAATGCATGCGAGTCTGAGCCATCTTCGCTTTGACTCGCGCCTAGCTGCGGATCAAGGACATTGTGTTGTAAGAAATGCAAGAGCTCTTCATCGTTATCGTACATACGACTACTGGAACCCAGATCGGGTCGGCCGGGTTGGTTACCTGGATGACTTGCGATGCTGCGATCCAGCCCGTCGGCGGAGTCAGCATCGGCGAAACGATCGTCGTCTGTCGTGTGCGTCGAAAGACTGAGCGGATGGTCTGGGGGTCGTGGTAATTCCGGGACAGATATAGGCACGTGTGAAGACTCGTTTACAGGCACTGCTTTAAAATCGGATGCCGCCACCGGGGCCGTCACTTGCGCTTCTACAGATGCCAACAGTGGCGATTCTGCGTCCTCCAATCGATTAGAGGCTTCAGGATTGTGACGAGGTTCACTAGCCGCGGGTTCGCTCTGAGTCTTTAGGCTCGCAGTCATTTCCGAACGGGCATCGACGGGGGATGATGGTGCTGATGTCCGCGGCACCGAGACGAAGTTGCGTGCATCGGAAATCAGCCGTCCACATATATTCTCGATGCGCAACCGGCGCTTACCCAACTTGGACGTATCCTGCGGGTGCCTAGGTGTCGAAACATCAACGTGGGGCTCTTCGGCGGTCACAGAGTCGATTGCGATGCGGTCCACGTGAAAGTTCACGGAGGTGGATGAGCTCTCATCCTCGCCGATAGGAGATGACGGGATGTGGTCTTGCACATCAAGATCAATATCTTTGACGACTATCTGCAGCCGATCAAGAGCAGTGTTGAGAATATTTCGAAGGTAGTAGGGCAGAGCAATAGGAGCCCCCATGCCAGCAGCGCTCTCCTCGTCGTCATCATCGTTGGACAAGACGGACTCCTGAAGGTATGCCGACTGAGATTCCAACTCGTGCTCCAGCTCTTTGATATCTTCCTCCGGCTCCTCCCTAAGAAATGAGTCGGCCAAATCTCCGACGGTTGGTATGTAGTCGTCGTTATCGTCGTAGAAAGAATCGCCTGGATCGGCTGTGGTGGGAGACGACGGTCGGTGCAGTAGCGGAGATCTAGCTCGGGGTGGTGTTCTCTCGGTACCGCGCGACTTGGAGACGGTGTTGGTCTCCTCTACCAAATGGGCGCGGATCCGAATTTCATCCACTTCTATTATGATGCGCGGGACGCCCAGCTCGAGTACGAATGTGATGCGGAACAGCGATGCTCGGGCGGTGGCCAGGTGGATTTCGGGCGGAAGCTTGAGATGAAGGAGGGCTACCAGTTTCTAGGGGTTTCAGGTCAGCAGCGTCGGGGACAAAGTGGACGGCGAAGTCTCACCTTGACGTGTAGGCCAACATCCCGGACCTCGAGGGTGGTGTGCTTGCCGATGTCAACGTTGACGAACTCGGCGGGATCCTTGTCGAGGATGTCGATATGCCGCAAGCCGAACAACAGCAGCTTCTTCCCAAAGGCGGAAGACAGGCCCGAGAAGCTGAAGGCCATGGTGGAGGTGCCGTGCCGCGGGTTGCGGGTGGAACTGGGCGGCGGGCGGCGAGTCGAGTGCCTACCGATGCGCCAGCAGCAGCGCCATAGATGCTGCGCGGGTAGCTGCAGACGTGAGGGCGGGGCTTAGCGACGCGCTGCTCGTGATCCGCTGCGTGCTCGTGTGTACGTGCGTGAAAGAGCGCCGGGCCCAAGGGTGCGGTGGGTGAAAGTCGGCAGGGCGGTGGGTGAGGCAGCAGACGGCCGCCGTTCGCAGCGCGGGCGTGGGGACCGACGCAGCACCAGTAGGGGCCTGTGGCAAGAGAAGGTCAGTCTAGCTTCGCCCCGTGTGCAGCGTCAAGCGGGCGGCAGCAGGGGACGCAGGACGCAGGACGCAGGACGCAGGACGCAGAAGCGGCGTCTGATGATGCAGTGCCGTGGTTGGCGAGGCATGGTCACCAGCACATGCCGGGAGCATAGTGTCCATAGCTTCCCCGCGGTCTAATCGATAACGGCGCCCTTCGCGGGAGCCTTGTCCACGCGACGCCGGCTTACCGCGGCTCCCAGGCTGCACCATCTAACATCATTCCAGACGCCACGAGCCATCGGAGACACGGGCACGATGGCCTCAGCGACTGACGATGAGTGGGAGCGGGCCGAGGGTGTCCCCAGCCTCACCGACCCCTTCATCCAGAAGTACCTCTCCGGCCGCGATGCCCTCGTGCAGCAAGAGAAGAAGCAGCGTAGCGGTCCGTCACCATCAGCCCAGCCAACATGAACCAATGATAGAATGACCGGTCTGACAGCCTTCAGACTACTACTTCCGAGAGAACCTGTCGCCCACAGCCCAGGAAGCCTGCGCCATCGTCTCCCAGATCCGCTTCGAGGAGCAACAGACCCTCTGGACCAAGGACTATGAAGACAGCCTCGCCAGCAACTACGTCGACGTGTTTCCCGGCATGATGTTCAATCTAGCCAAGGAGCGCATGGAAAAGAGCAGGCTGTGGAAGATTGTGCGCAAGATGCCAAAGGGCGCCCTGCTGCACTGCCATCTCGAAGCCATGGTCGACCTCGACTGGGTCCTCGAGGAGGCGTTTGCTACCGATGGTGTTTGCGTGCGGAGCGATGCCCCGCTGTCAAGTGAGCAGGCCCGACTGAAAACCGGCTTCTCCTTTACCTACAGCAAAGCCAGCGCAAACAGCGGCGTTTCCATCTGGAGTGACGACTATGCCGCAAACACGCAGATTCCGGTAGCGACAGCAGCAGACAACTTCCCAGATGGCGGACGCAGAGGCTTTGTCGAGTGGATTCGCTTGCGCACATCCATCACCCCAGAAGAGCACCTAAAGCAGCATGAGGGGCCCAACGAGGTGTGGCGGAAATTTATGTCATGCTTTCCCATCCTGGGATCCATCATCTATTACGAACCAATCTTCCGCAAGTTCATCCGCAAGTTGTGCCAGCAGCTGTTGGAAGACGGAACTTACTATGTCGATTTGAGATCTGCCTTCTACACACCGTATCGCAGTCTCGGCAAAGAAGAGTGGGATGCAGACTTTTTCAACATGCTTGAACATATCGAAGATGAGGTTGAGAAGTTCAAAGCATCCGCAGAGGGCAAAGACTTCTGGGGCGTGCGGATGATCTGGACTACAGTCCGTGCCTTTGACAACCGCACAATTGTGAACAGTAAGCCCGACGCCGGCATCCTTTCCATTCCTTGGCTAAACGCGCAGGCATGAACCAATGTATCGAGATGAAAATCGAGTTCCCTGAGCTCATCGCCGGCTACGATTTCGTTGGTCAAGAAGACGTGGGCCGCCCGCTCGCCGACCTTTCGCCGTTGCTCTTCTATTTCCGCAAGAAGTGCGCAGAATCTGGCGTCGACATCCCTTTCTTCTTCCACGCCGGCGAGACTCTCGGCGACGGTGACTCCGTGGACGAGAACCTTTTCGATGCCATCCTCCTCGGCACTCGGCGCATCGGGCACGGCTTCTCCCTCTACAAGCACCCTCTCCTCATCGACATGGTCAAAGAGAAGAAGATTTTGATCGAGTCCTGCCCCGTGTCGAATGAAGTGTTGCGTCTCTGTGGTAGCATCATGTCCCACACACTGCCGGCATTGCTAGCCCGTGGGGTACCGTGCAGTTTGTGCAACGATGATCCTACAATCCTGGGACAGGGTGTCAGTGGGATGAGCCATGATTTCTGGCAGGCGCTCCAGGGCTGGGAGAACTTGGGTCTAGAAGGTCTGGGTTCGCTAGCAGAGAACAGCGTCCGATGGGCCAGTCTTGAAGACTACTCGCAGAAAGAATGGGTGCAGGCCATCAAAGACGGCAGTACGGGCAAGGGTATACGGGCGCAGAGATTGAAAGAGTGGGCAACGAGATGGGAAAGGTTTTGTGCGTGGATAGTGGATGAGTACGGCGCTGACGAGAACACGAATCCTGAAGAATAAGATTCTCTAGTTGTTGTTGGGAGCAGAGGTTCTTCAACAGTAAGAATGAGGGACTCTTGGTTCACGCTTCACCAGCGCGTGTAGTCTTTCTGTTGTTTTGATGCAACAGTATGTAGAGCCAGAAAAGCTTCAACGCTACGAAATTTAAAGACGAATACTTCCGACAAGGTGTGCGACGTGCATGTATAATGTGCTCCTCACATGCTGGTTCCGGAGCACAGGCCATGTCCACCAACATTGAGCTCTGCGAGCTCCCCGCAGCTTTCACTGAACACCCACAATGTAGCCCGCGCCGCCCAGACTAACTTTTAACCATCGAAACTTACAGGCTCAATGCCGACGCGCGCGATCAAGGCCATCTTCTTCACGCGCTTTCACCATGAGAAAGGTGCGCATTAACTTGGTGCTTTTCGTCGCGTACCCCACCATAGCTCCTTCCTCTGCACTCGCGCCTGCCAGCCAGCTGACCCATCGATCGCACAGGCTCCCGCGTCCTCCACCAGATCCCCGAGGGCAGCATAACGCCGTCATCCTCGCTCTCCGCGCTGCGCACGCCGCTCTTCTCGTTTGACTCCGCGACGCCCTACCTCATCCCGACCCAGCAGTTTTGCGACCACCTCCTCACCTTTTGCGTCAACCACTACCGCGTCATCGGGTACCCCGTGTGCATCCGTGAGGGTCGATACTCCAGAAATGAGTTCATCTTCAACTGGTCGATTGTCGTTGAGGAAAGTCTGACGGACTGGGTTGCGTACGGAGAGGTGGTGAGGAAGGTCGGGCGGTTGCTTCGAGGGCTGGAAGAACAAGGCGGTTTCGTCAGTGGGGAGGAGGATGGGATGGCTGTGTGGGAAGACGATAGCGAGGACAGGACGTGGAGAATGGGCGGCGGAAGTAAGGTTTTTGCGCTGTGCGAAATGCTGCTGGAGGATTTGAACAATTATGCCGAGTGTATGATCCCAATTGGTACGTTCGCCCTGGAGTCCAGAAATAACACAGTGTGATGCTAATCAGGTAGATGATTCGAACACCATCAACCTCAAGCTATTCCCCACGCGCCCGCCTCCACCGCCCATACACGCTCATCAGGTCCCCATCCTGACCATCAGCCTGTCCTCCCTCAGCACGCCAATCTCCTCTGACCTTACGCTCAACCGCATCCTACCTTACATTAATGGCATCCACAGTGTTGCGCATATCGCGCAGCTCGCGGACACGGACCTCAGTCTCACGCGCAAGGCGATTCAACATCTAGTCTACTACGGGTGTCTAGTACTGCTGGATGTTTTCAGCTTTGCAGCGATATACGCGCCCACAGCTGAGATAGGGGGCTTCATCGTCGACGAAGCGGTAAAAGAAGAATGCGTAAGGTACGTCAGGGTGCCACGGGTGCGGTGGAAAGGTCCGAGTACCACCACCACCCGAATGGGCAGCGAGGCCTCGGTGGCGGGATCCTCACGCGACTCACGGTCCTCCGTCTCCTCTAACGCCTCGACAAGCTCAGCCCAGAGCGACACTCTCTCTGCAACAGACAGCCTGGCGAATCCACCCGGCCCTCCGTCCTCAGATGAAGATACCCACAACATCCCCCACGAAACTCTTATCACGCTTTACACCAGCCTACGCCAAGGGCTCTCTCTCCGCCAATGGGTCCTCGACAACCTCGAGCTGCTCCTCGGCATCGACGTCCGGCGACTCATCACATTCGGTATAATCAAGGGTTTCCTGTACCGGGTTCACAAATACGCCATCGCGACCAACACAAACATGGCGATGCCTCCCGCGCCCCCGACGAGCTTGCAGAGTAACCCAACAAGCACAGCACCCTCTACGCCCGGTAATGCCGCCTCCGATACTTCCACCATCCGAAACCACCCTCCGCCCCACCACCGCGAGAGTTCGGCAGGCGCAAATCTACAGCACAGACCGAGCGTGGCGTCGAGTCTGTTTGCTCCGGGAGGCGAGCGCAGGCTGGAGGAAATCACAAAGCTAGATAGCATTGTGAGTGGGGAGGAGGTGGGCGGGGTAGGGGGCCTCATGAGGTTTCTGGATGGGATGCACTGCTTTGATGAGATTTGTATGGAGGTGGGGTTGAGCGAGAAGAGTGTAGAGGGAAGGGTAAAGGTGTTGGGAGACGTGCAGGTGTTCAGTCGATGATGTACGAAGACGACAGGTTACCGTACCTGACATGACTTCTACGACCATGTGTGTGCTGTGGCGGGCGATTAATTGTCAGGCTCTTGCAGACGTGTTGTAAACCAAGTTACTTGACGACCCAGTTCCAGCAACCATAGCTGACCTTGCTAAGCTTGCAACATGACCAATTCTTAGTTGTGGTCTTCACGATGGTGATGTTACATCGCAAATATCAATCGAAGTGCACATACAAATGTAGAACAAGTTGATGAAGTAAAATGTACCTCACCTGGAGAGTAAAATAGTGTAGTAAAAAAATCTGCGCTGTGCAGACACTGACTACCGGTAGTCCACGTGCCGACGCGTCGCGCTTTCCCCAGGCTCCCTGCCCCGCGTCTTTGCGCGCTCCCGAATTCACGCCTCTATTGCTCAACCACCACCCAAACAATGGCGCGCACACTCTCGCCCGAAGAATACGAAGAGATTGGAAAGTCTTACTACAGGCTCAAACAGTTCGAGAAGGCCGTCGAAGCTTTCACCAACGGCATCGACGCGTCGGCGATTCCGTCGGCCACGCTCTACGACTACCGCGCCGCCGCCCACGAGAAGCTCGGCGACATGAACGCTGCGGTCAAGGATGGGCGTCTTGCTATCCGTACGCACAAACAGGACGTCAAGGGCTACCTGCGCACCGCGAGCGCGCTGCAGAAGATGGAGAAGCTGGACACGGCGCTGAACATCTACAAGTATGGCATGAAGAACGTGCCCGTGAACAACAAGGACTTTCCGCTACTGCTGCAGCTCCACGACAAGCTCACCCGCACGCTTTCCCCGCCCAAAGCCATCGACCCCTTCACCATTCTGCCGGTGGAGCTGGTCGAGATGGTCATCGGCTACCTCTCTTTCAAGAATATGATCAACTGTCTACGGGTCAGCAGGGGCTGGAAGGAGTACCTCACCAACCGCCCTAAGCTCTGGGCCAATATCGATCTTTCTAGCGCCACCAAGTCCGTATCGCGCAGCTTCCTCGCCAACGCTGTTCGCTACAGCCGCGGCACCCTGCATACGCTGACCGTCCACCGCGTGCAGCATACGGATATGCTTCGCAACATCGCGACTGCCTGCGAAAACCTCCATGCCCTAACGATACTATCGTTCCCTTACAAGATATCCGAGACATTCATCGGGATGGCTCAATCTGCACAAAACCTGAAGCGGATATCTATATATACTGAGGTTAGCGTGGACACCATGATTCAGATTCTGCGAAAACGCCCAGCGCTGGAGCTCGTCGATTTGAAAGATCTATGTGCGGCATTTGGATCCGCACCCATGGTCTGGAAAGGGGGTCCTTACAATGGACTCCAAACCCTTGCATTACAATGCAATGCCAGCCCCGTGACACTGTCTGACAATTTCGTTTCAACATTTATACAAAAAGCCTTCGATTTACGCTCACTAACGTGCGTGAACATAAAAGTACAGAGAGACGGGATTTTCGGGACTTTCAAGCTACACGCAACTCGCCTAACGAGTCTTACCTTAAAGAAGTTTCACGGCCATGTCACTATCCCGTCAACGTTAGAGCGCCTGGTCTATGACCCATCCTATCCAGCATTCATAGCAGAACCTTCGTGCTCTCGGTCGCTCACGCATCTTACCCTGGGCGACGACGTTAATCTACGTCGACTGTCAGACTTCTTAGACTACTCAGGCAATCCAGGAGACGAGACGAGGCTGCCTATTGAGAACGCCAAACCCTTGCAACATCTTTCTCTAGCTGGAACTATTGAGAGAGACAGTGTCGACAACTCTACCCCTTCCAGTACCATCGTGTCCACCTTCCTCTCCACATCTCCTCGCATCCTCACACGGGCCCTCACCTCCCTCGAACTCCCCGGCCAGCCCCTCACAGACGACGACATCGATCCTATCATCGAATCAACAAGCCTCACCACCATCAACATATCAAATACCAACGTCTCGGGGTACGGCATCAAGAAACTCGTAGACGGAGTGCCGACGTTACGCCACATCAACGCTGATCACTGCCGCAACTTGAGCAGTAGAGACGTGATCGAGTATGCAAAGAAGCGCGGCGTGCATGTGAGCTATACGATGGCAGAACCGAGTAATGGGGCGAAGGGGCGTAAGGTGCGGTATGGTTGATCAAGCGGCGTGGAAGGCGATCATTTGAAGGCGTCGGAACAATGAAGCTGTCAGAATAACACGACATGACGGCGTGCTAGCCTGAGTACGTAGCTACGTGGACTTGAAATGCGACAGGTGCAGCTTTGTGTCTACTACGTCTCACCAATCAGAAGACAGTCCTAGCCCACCATCGTCTATCGCAAGCACCCGCAAGTCTACCTACGGTATGCTGTCACGGAATATTCGATATACAAAACATCTGTACATGATCGAATAATCATGTTATCCACCCAACCCCCACACTTCACCTCCCCTCCCCTTTCTCCAGATCCTCCGCAACCCCACTCATCCGTATCCCCAACGCATCTACCCCAGGCGGACTCCCAGGGTCCGAATTCGCCCTCGAATACCCCTGTCTACTCTGCACCATCCCCAAAAACGGCTTATACTCTCCCACCCGCAACGGACTCACAGGCGACATGAGCCCATTTTCCTCGCCGCTACTACGCGGATCACGCTCGTCACTCTGCATCGACGTAGCGGACCCCGCGCGCTCACGCTGGTGGTGCGCTTCTGAGGGGCGGGGGAGCAGCGGTCTGGAGGAGAGTGCGGAGTCGTGCGAGGGGCGGTGGGCAAGATATGACGGCGATGGTGGTAAGGGAAACGGTGCGGAATTGCCGATGCCGTACAGGAGCGACGGCGACGGCCGCGCAGCAGAGGCGTCGCTGTCTTGCCTTGGTCTACGCTGCGGGATCGCTGGCGGGAAGAGCGAGTGCGCCATGGCGGGTGTTTCGTACGCGGCGTGCTCGTGCGAATGCTGGCTGTCATCCCTCACCATGGCGGTGGAGAAGTCTGACAGCTCGATGCTGGGGTTGCCGTGGGGACGTGGTGTTTGCACCGGGGCCGAGAGAGCGATATCTGGGTCGTGCGTGTGTGTTCTGCTCCAGAGCAGCGTCTTCTGCGGATACTTGATGAGCCCGATGGCAACGGCGAAGCGCTCCATAGGGTCGAACGTGAAGCGCGAAAGGAGGCGGGAGAGCCTGCGGAAGGGAAACGTCCAGTGCCTGTATATCCGCGTCATTTGCAGTCCCTGCCTCGCGTCCTCGTAGTCTTCCGTTGATAGAAAGGACTGTTGACACCACTCGACGGTGATGTAGAACATGGAGAAGCCCATAACCGAGGACGTGAGCAGGGTGCCTGTCAACCAGTACGCTTCCACCCACTTGCTTGCCACATCTTGCACGCGAAAGTCGAGATAACCCCCCGCTCCGCCCCAATTACTGGTAACACAATCACAGGTCTTGTAGAAGCCCCAGGTCTGTGCAACGACAATATAGACGAGCCAAATGGTGTTGAAGGCCTCGAGCGGCCGGAAGAAAAACCATTCCCATTTTCGTTGGGGACTCATCGCTTTCAAGCTCTTTACTCGTTCGTCGAGGAAAGTCTCGACTCTATCTCTGGTAGAATCTTTGTCGTGGAACGGGTATAGTAGCACTAGCCGCGTGATGAATTTGATGAGAAGATTCTCTGACGTGCGCACGATACTGGAGGCTCGTCTCTTGATGTAACCCCATTGGTCGTGCCTCCTATCATCCAGCCGGTGAACAAGAGCGTTGCTTTGTAATCGTGTATGGGTTCTCTGTAGCCAAGGCGGCTCTTGTATCTCGTAGGGGGATAGGATCAGCCTGTAGAGAGTAAGTGATTGAGAGTGATTTATCGGACGCCACATAAGGTATCCTGAGGTAACACAGGGTAGGGAAACTTACCAAACAATCATCTCCATGATCATCAAACCCAGGGATATGCAGAAGAATATAGTGTAACCACCACTACGACACCCCAGCCCAACGGTAGGCGTGAAGAAACTCAGAATGAAAGCGCCACCGCAGCTACCCAAAACAATCGCAATTGATGCAGCAACCTGCCAGAACTCTCTTATGTCAAACCATACCAAACCTTCATCGTTGATAGGTCCCAAGACAAGGTTCGTACGCGCTTCTCTCTCATTTGCAAGCCAGTTCCGGCCTTTGTCTGCAATGTAACAATTCTCGATGTCTGAGAGGACCGGATGTGCCGCCCCATAGTGCCACCGAATTCGGGCTTGACCAGCAAAATCCACGAAGAAATTATCCATGTATTCTGCTTTTGCTGCAATATCGTGGACATGGTGCGCAAAAGGTTTGAAATTTGGCTGGTCACTGAATGAATCGATAAACTCTTGCCGATGGCGTTCGTCGCGCAATGCGTGCCGTACGTGGTTTATCAGCGCATTGAGCTTCTTTCGAATCGCTTCGGCCGCAATAGGGTTCCGGTCAACGATTGTCGCCATGATCAGGATTGGGAACCATGCGAGCATACAACCCAACGCTAGATCGTGAGCCGTCCGATTCTCGCCGACTACTCCAAATGCCGCTTGTATGGAGAGAGCGAACGCAAAGAGAAACCACATGATGGACACGAACACGGGTACCGCACCGCGCCGTCTTATCTCACGTAGTTCTCGAGCGAGGATGCGTCGCATTTGTCGCAATGTCTTCGGCGTATCCGTGAGCTTCAGATCCTTGCTAAACAGCGCTATTCGTAGCAAGCCCTCTGCCTCCTTCGCTCGAAGCATCGCCGTTGGTTCCATTGTATACTGATTCATAGCGAGCAAAAGGTACATCGAATCCCTCATGCTGCCAAAGTCAGTCTTACGGTCTGGTACCCTATCGAACGGCACAGCCATGTCAACCATCAATGCTGCTTTGGCAGAGACCTTGATGTTCCAAAGAACATAACTGAGGGAAGCGATTGGTGATCCAACCCATCGCGTAATGGCCAACAAAGTGCGCCCGAATGCGTTGCTTTCGAAAGGTGCCTGGAGTAGAGTGCCCACGACTGGTAAAAGCCATGTTGTAATGGTGGAGGAGACATCGTCCCAAGGATATGTTGCGGCGCCTTGTCCACATACTTTAAGGCAGCCCTCACGTGAGATCTGCGTTTCTGGACTGCGGTCTATCCCGACCAGGGTACCGTTCCAACCATATTTCCACCTTAGTTGCTGGCCTTCGGGGGTTCTTGCAGCGAAAATGGCGGCGCACTCTGTGAAGTTAATGCGCGGCATAGAAACTAGGATAGAAGCGACGGGAAGAAGGCAAGTATTGGGGTTGACGCTGCGGCGGGGCACGGCTTATCATCACCCGAGTGCGCCACCTCGTACAGATCGCAGACTCGGGCGGCTGCCTACTTATGGCCTCCGGTAGCAGAGCCGCATTGCCTTGTTCTATCAGGTGAGCGTTTTCGTATATTTTTCGAGGCTGATGCCAAGGTTGTTGACAAACTGCCATTGTGTGTTGCCCTGGAGGAACCGACACCAGATATGCAGAACAGCAAGGCCTAGCTGGAACGGCTCGTCGGGAACAGTCAGTTCCCGCTGCTCATCAAAGTCGACGACTGCATATGCCTCTTCGACGATACACTTGACCCAGTGAACGATACGGTGTTCGGAGCCTGATAGCGTTAGTCCGAGTTGGCAGCTGAAGTCGCGACTAGAACATACGAGACAGACTGTCTTCACACATCGGACTAGGCAGCGAACAAAGCCATTTGCCTAAGAATACAGCACCCTCGAAGCTACAAATCGCATGCTGCACACTCCAGAAGAATGCTTGGCTTCTTGCTATCCGGTCTACTCCAAGCCTCACTGGTATGCTGAGGGCATGGGTCGAATACAACAGTGCTGATAAGAGGTTGTCGTTGCGCTCGATATCGGGCAGCGCTGTCAGGCTATGTGCGATCAAATCCGGATCACGTGATTCGAGATGACGATGCGAGCCAATGTCGAGAGATAGGCGGATGTAAGCAACAACAAGGAGGGCACTTGAGGTAAAGGGAATCGGTCCGCTCTCGTTATTAGGATCAAGTATGCTCTCTGGCGCTTGCTGCCAAAGAGAAGTCCAACTGCGCAAGGCTCGTCTATAACTGAGGTTAGTTCAGATCGATCACAGACTATGCTGAGATCTTGATGCTTACCCTATTGTGTGAAGCTCTGAACCCGAGATCGTGGCTTGCGCAGCAGGAAATGACAGTTCACGAACGACATGAATTCGTTGCAGCAGAGCGTGAAGCAATATATAGTTGCCAATAGGACTGGGTATGGGGTGAACTGAATTGGACCCCGATGTGCCCTGAAGTAGGACCGATAAGGCTTGTTGGAAAGGCATTTGATCTTCCTTTCGTTCGCGTTCGAGCGATATCCACTGCGCGGCGCTCGAAGCTTGCCAGAACTGAGTGCAGCAGGGTAGTCGAAGGTGAAGCTCACTACTCCAGAGCAGAGGGTGTATGTTGTATGCAATGCTATGAACTGGGGTAACTGTAAGAACATGGTTCGGTATCAAAATATTTGCTTACCATTTATGTAGCAGAAAGCAACAAGCTTAGTTCGCCGAGAGGATTCGTGTTGCACCCATTCGTCCCACAAGGCGGATCTGGCACCGGCCGGGATGCTAGAGGAAGTGCTCTCCTCTTTAAGTCCATTATCACGAAGACATTGAACAAGTAGTCCGCGAAGGGCGAAGGCCTGCTGCAGGAGATCTTTACGTTCCCACGTGGCAAAACCTACAAGAATCAGGAGCGTTTTGGCCATATCAAGTGGCGCCCATGGCCCTGCTTTCCTTGCCACCGGTGCAGTTGCGGGCGAGAGCATATCAGTCGATGCAATGAATGCCAATGTTTGCGGACCAAAGTGTGACTCTTCTTGGCGAAGCCGCTCAAAGACTATGGCTTTTGAAACACGAAAGAGCCGATCTGCACTTCTTCTTTCGAAGCAGTACTGTGCTCCTGCAGCACACATGGCTAGTGTGAGCTCCAATGGTGAGCATGATGGCTTGTAGGTTGGTTCGTGAATGAAGGGAAAGTGAGAATGAAAGCCGCTGAAAAACGCAGTAATATAACGTGTAAGGGCATGGCGAGAAGGAATCTCGAATTCTGAGATCGGTACCGGAAAGCTTGGGAGAAGGGAGATGAGAAAGCTTCGGTGGTCTTCTGTCACATGATACGTGCCATGTCTTGCTCGGCTCTCGCGAACGTCGGCTCCCGAATTTGATCTCAGATGAATCTGATCTTCTGCTGGTGCTGAAGGGAGCCATGTGCTGAATGGAGTCCCGATATCCTCATTGCCCGGTGATTGTGGAGGCTCTAGATCTCTTGATGCACGTCGGGGCTCTTCATAACTATCGAGGCGCAACCAATCAATATTGTACTCAGGCGTCCATTGGGCTGATAGACCCACACCGTCTATGAAGTTCACAAAGTCTCGAAAATCCTCGAACCCCTCATCCTGGTAGGACTCGGGATGTATCGCTGGGTCGATATGCCCTTGCGCAGCATGGAAAGACTCCACGGTAGTCGGGAGCTCTGGCCGGTGAGTATGATTCGAATCCTCAAGCATCCCAGTTTCGTTGACCACATTGCTCGTGCTCAGCTCGATGGGAGATACATTGTGCTGCGACAGTGTTTGCGTCTGCGTTTCGATTGTTGGCTCGTGGTGTTCTCCACCACCAATCTCACTATGGCCGGTGATTCGCCAGTGCCTTGTGAGTAGGTCTCGCCGCGTGAAAGATGCGCCACATTGACACACAAAGGGCTTCTCGCGTGTATCTTCGCACCTGAGAGTCAGCAATTCTAGGTGGTAGAGTAAGAGTGGGTCAAAAAGAGTGGAGCAACTCACGCGTGCGGAGATGGCGGGTCAAATGCTCCGCACGTTTGAATGACCGCGAGCAGAAACGGCAAGTATGGCTGTGTTTGTGCATGTGGTGCCAGAGTTTGGAGTCTGGAGTGTTGGAGTTTCGCGGTTTGGAGGTCGCGGGGGAGTACGACACTATCAGGGCGTGGAGCCAGGGTTTTTTGAGCAAGCGCTAGCCTAACTAGTTGTAACGCGCCGGTTGTTCCTATCGCGTACAATCTTACCCCACGATTTGGAGTATGTGTTTGATTGCAGCTTATCCACTCCAACTTCGACTCCAAATACAAAGCGAAGCGATCGTTGCCGAGATCAGGCCTGACTCCGCACTAATCCTGGGTCATGCTAGACGTGTATCTGTCGACCTGACATCATGCTGATCGGACCCATAGCACAAAGATAACGCTTTGGGGCTCAACATTCCAGTAACCGTTGCGCAAATCGATAACCTCACGTCCCAGGCGGCTTTGTACAAGCGCGAACACTTGAGATTTCAACAACTTCACCATAATCATTGGCGTGTGGTAGCTACCAGCTCCAGCTTCGTCTGTACTTGCCTGCATATATATTTATCCCTATATAGATGGCATCGATTGTGAAGCATTTGCTTGGCGTTGCTGTAATCACTGGCGCAGGCGGCACAGGTAAGGACTGCAGGACGAGAGGTTGACATGCTCTTCTAACAATCAAAGGCATTGGTGCAGCCGTAGCTAAGGGCTTTGCTCGATCTGGTTGCACAAGGATCGCCATAACAGATATCAATTCGAAAACCCTTTCACAAACGAAGGAGGCTATCCTGTCCGTTAATCCCTCAGTCAGAATACTCGACAGATCGGGAGACATAGCCGACGAGATTTTTATCGATTCGTTTCATGAGGAAGTGTTCAGCAGATTCTCAAGACTTGACTATGCGGTAAATTGTGCGGGTGTACTAGGGAGCAAGACACTGAAAGCGGTGGAGATGGAGACGGGGGAATTTGATCGGTTGAACAGTATCAACTATCGTGAGTAGTCTATAGACAACATTTCCCAAAGCATAAATTGACAGTTGCTAGGTGGTTCATGGCTCAGCTGTCGGGCGCAGCTAAGGAACATGCTCAAGCAAGAGCCTCTAGACGAGCAGCCAAAACAGAGGGGCGCCATTGTGAACATTGCGAGTCAACTAGGCATAGTTGGCAGGCCTGGTGCTGGTGAGCTAACCCGCTTCTACATGCTTTGAGCGTTTAATGATGAAATATAGCTGCGTACTGTGCCTCCAAGGCCGCGATCATCAACATGACCAGATCCAATGCGATCGACTATTCCGAAAACGGGATCCGTGTGAACTGTGTTTGCCCAGGCGTAATTGAGACGCCGATGACAACTACCTCGCCCGAGATGGTGGAAGCGCTCAAGCCGGCTATCGATATAGCCCCTATGAAAAGGATGGGAACCGTTGATGAGGTCTCCAATGCAGTCCTTTTCTTATGCTCGACGCAGGCGTCCTTCATTCAAGGTCATGCACTCGTGGTGGATGGAGGATACACCATAAATTGATGGGTCCGACACATGTAAACTAGCTTAATCCCATCCATAATCACAGAGCGGTGTCAAAAGTCAGACTACAGTGTGACGCCCTAGGTGACACGATACTTCTTGATACTACACTCAACTCAAGTCAAACGCCATGGCCGACATTGAGAATGAGAATTTTGAAGGCAGGCTCTAGTTTATGAACATATACACTGGCTGATTACATGATAGGTTTATGAACATATAGTAGAGTAAGTTGATACAGAATAAGGTGCACGCCTGCCTTCTGATTTTCTGTCTCAGCCACCGTGCAGCAAATCAGTGAAAGTGTCATCCTGAGTTTCACAATGAGCTACAGGTATCACGAGCGAAGAGTTCAGCAACATTCCAAACAATATAAAGTCACATTGAGAAGACATCAATTTGGATATATTGCGCCCGCTTTGATGTTTAACACCGCTGTTTCTCCACTGTAAGTTCCTTACAGTTTGAATGGAAAGTTCTGTACATCGTCCCGAGTACCAATCGTCTTCCAGTCATTAGCTTCCTCCCACGCCAGAGCTGCATTCAAGATCTTCTGTTCTTGCCACAATCCCCCCACAATTTGCATTCCCACCGGGAGCCTTGTAGTAGCATCTTCGTGACTTGAAGCGAACCCGACAGGAAGTGACATTGCTGGATGACCCGTGACATTGAATATCGCGGTGTTGGTCGTAATACCCATACTCGGCTTCAGGGCAGCCATAGGCGAGTCCCCTTCCTTCCACTCTATGTTTGAAGGTGCGACGAAAGGCGTGGTAGGCATAACGATGATATCGTATTCCTGAAATAGCTTCTCATATGAATCGCGAATCTGTTGAGCAATGTTCATAGTTTTAGCATAAAGGCCTGGATAGTTCTTCATAAGCGAAAGACCATTGATTATCGTGTTCTTGGTTGACGGGAAGAGCTTCTGGAAGCTTGCGCTGGTCCATGGTTGGCGAGCAGCTTCATACTCGGTGGAGAAAAGTCCGCGTCGGCCGTGCGCAAAACCCATCAAGCCAAGTGTGCCAGCGATCCTCGCCTGTATCGTCCAGATTGCGGGACCTTCGAGGTGCAGAGGAAGAGAAACCTGCTGAACCGTAGCCCCGAGTTTCTCGAAGGCGTAAGCAGCATCCATGACTGTTTGCTTCACCACAGGATCCACCAGCCGATGTTCAAATCCTTCAACCAAGAGACCTATCTTGAAATTGGCGACAGAAACTTGTAGCGATTTGAAAAAGGTTGTCGAGCCGCAAAGAGGAGCACCGAGTGTCCGGTCGTCGTAATCATCTCTACCACTGATAGCATCTAGACACAGGGCAACATCTCTCACATTCCTTGCTATTGGGCCAGCATGATCATTAATAGCGTCAGAAGAACTGATTCCAGTGTAAGGGACGAGTCCGCTGTTGACGAAGTCAGCATTTTGTAATAACAATATGCTTCTGTAAACCTTACTGTGTTGGCTTTAGTCCGACGCCTACGATTCAAGTCAGCCAAGATTAACTCGAAGGGTTTAGAGGTGAGAACATACAGCCACAAAATGACGATGGCACCCGAATGCTACCACCTTGATCGGCACCGATTGCAATGTCAACCAGTCCCCCTCCAACCAATGCCGAACCGCCGGATGTACTGCCGCCGGCCGAGAATCCCTCTGCATAAGGATTATGCACGGTTCCCTGTGCACTGGTATACGAGGACGTAGAGTTACAGAAGTTCTCACATATTGTCGTGCCTACGATGTTCGCACCCGCTTCCAGAGCACGTGTGACGACAGTAGCATCTGTACCAGAAGTCCATGCTGGAATAGCATCAGTACCGAAAAACTGCGGAACGCCGGCAACCGTGATATTGTCTTTGAGACACACCGTTTTGCCTTTCAACAGTGTCCCTTCCTGGTTACCTTGGATCGAGAACTTATGTGCCCAGGCAGCACCATAGTCCTGGTCCTGAAACGAAGGGCGCACTACGTTCCTCCGCGGATATCTTTCGATATTTGCTCGAGCCGTGTAGTCTGGCAAAGCAAGAACATGTTCGGCAACGTCATGGACTGCTGCTAACAATTGTCGATAGTCACCTGACTCTGGTGTCGATATGCCCTCGGTGATGCCGATGTTGGCTAGAAGCAGTTCAGCCTCTCCTTCTGGTATGGCATCTTCGCTTGAAGTGGGTTTCAGAATCTGTAAAGTATATGGGTCGGACTGACGAACCTCAGGGGTGAATCGAAGAACACTGACATGTTGGTCTTATCGTTGTTTGTAATGAGGTGCAGGTCATACAGTTTTCAGATTGATATAACTAAGAGATACGTAACGCATCTGAGATACCGCTGCGCTGTAACCAATGGGGAGTCTTTAAATGTGGGTGCTCGAGTTGGAGTTGGGGAGTTCCGCCTCCAACCACCTCCAACGGTGGCGAAGCTGCATTTCGCGTCGCGCAATCCGCCCCGCAAAAGGACCAAATGAAAGGCTACCGTATGTTCAAGCTGCGCAATGAGGATACCATCAGGATTAGGCAGGTTCTCAGTGTTATTCTAGGCCCAATACTTGAATTGAGGTATCATTTCGCTACTACCGGCATTCATTGCTTGATCTGAACCACCAGGCGGCCCTTCATCGCTGGATCAGTGTATTTTGCGACCAAATTCGGAATTTCATCGAAAGAGACTGAGGTAACATGAGATAGAATCTTATGATCAGCCACAACTTTCAACATCTCTTCCACCTGTTCCCTGCCAGCCACATACACGCCTCGAATGGTCAGTTCACGGAAAACGATGGGCTCTGTGTCAAACTGCCATCTGTCCTGCGGTAAACCGACTGGAACCATTACCCCTCCGTTGCCGAGCTGCCGCAGACTCCAGGTGTTCGCCGGGACAGAATCCGTACAGACAACAATCCCCGCAAGACCTTCCCCCGCTGTGAAGTCCATAATCTTGTCCGAGGCGTCCGGGGCCGAGGAGTCTACTATCAGGTCTGGTCTCAGGTTCGAAGAGACTTCCGTCGCCAGCCTGCGGCCTTCAAGTCTGTTGTCTATAGCTACCGTCTCAAAACCCATAGCTTTTGCGAATTGAATCCCCAGCTGTCCAAGACCGCCTATGCCTACTATTGCGACTGTTTCGCCAGGCTGGACCTCCGGCTTCAGCTTCTGAAGTGCGCCCCATACTGTCGCCTTCGTCGCTGTCAGTGGCCGAAATACAAAGTGGCAGCCGTAGACTTACGCCCGCGCACATAAGAGGTGCGCCTTGTTCAAAAGATATATTTTCGGGTAGATGAACAGTGGTCTAAGTGCACGTAACGAGTCAGTGAAGATACTCTTGCCTGCATAAAAAGTAGCGTACAGCTGGGTCGGCGATCATGTACTCCGCAAAGGCTCCATCATGCTTGAAGCCTGCCATTTCCCTCTTCTCGCAGAAGCGAGGATCGGTGCACCCTTTCTTTCGATTGTACTGTCGACAACCAACACACTCCTTGCAAGCATTCTTGAAATTCAACACACCCACGCGGTCGCCTACTTTCCACGAACCCTTGGCGCGGGCGCCGATTTGCACGATCTTGCCAGCGGGCTCGTGAGAGGGGATCATTGGTAGTTTCGCTTTGAAATTGCCTTCCCAGACCTGAAGGTCAGAATGGCAGAATCCCGCAGCATGAACCTCAACAAGCAGGTCATTATCGCCGCATTGTGGAACCGGCTGCAAGTTCAGCTGGTATGGCTTGTTGAACTTTGCCGTGTCAGATTTGCTTGGAACAGATGGAATTGGCAGTTCACTTTACCTCTGTTATTTGAGCAGCGCGCATATGCGGTGACGTCATCATCCACGCGTGAAAGTCTATGGCTAGAAAGCGAGTCAGTGGGACAGTCTCAGAACGAGTGCATGACTTTTACACTTCAATTTAATTTTGTGCGGCTAATCTGAACTGCTTCTTCTCTGATAATTATTTGACGAGCACTTACGACTCTTGCTACTTCCTTACCTGTGGGTTGGTTTGGTTTGCTTGTTGGAGCAAGTTGGAGACTGCCGCGCGTGATAAGGCTCAAGCGCGTGAGGTGGAGTAACCTAGCTTGGGATCCGGTCACTGGCGCCTGGACAGTCCTCCGGACCGGCAGCTTTGCCCAGCGCCATCGGCTCCACGGTATCTTGAACGCACCTACGCCGCGACGACGTGCAGTGTCATTTACCTTCTTGGAAAGGACGACTTGGAGATTCATCACTCTCAACATCCATTACCACTTCCTAAGTCTTTGCCTTGCATCTCTTCTCCTCGAAGCCTAGAAAACTCACACTCATGGGAAAGAAACGGGTATTGATCTCGTATGGTGTTGATGTAGATGCTGTTGCAGGGTGTGTGCATATCTCCGCATATGGTATGATGTCCGCAAGGTGTTCTAACAATCCCTCAGATGGCTGGGCTCTTATGGAGGCGAGGACAGCACCAGCGACATCAGCCGTGGGCTGTGGGCCGGCACTGTTGGTACGCAACGGTTGTTGAAGATGTTCGCCAAGCATGACATCAAGACAACGTGGTTTATACCTGGGCACAGTTTAGAAACCTTCCCTGAGGATATGGCCGCGGTTCGCGATGCGGGTCACGAGATTGGATTACATGGCTACAGTCACGAAAACCCTGTAGATATGACTCTTGAGCAACAAAGGGATGTCTTAGATAAGACGTATCGCATGCTTACAGAATTTGCGGGAAAGCCTCCGCGAGGGAGTGTAGCGCCCTGGTAAGCATTAATCCTCAAGGCCCTATGGGATACATATATGTAGTTCTAATCTTGGGACGACAGGTGGGAAACAAGCCAAGAAGGCGCGGAGCTGCTGCTCTCATATGGAATCGAGTATGATCACAGCATGAGTCATCACGACTGCCAGGCCTATTATCTGCGCACGGGCGATTCGTGGACCAAA
Source organism: Paraphaeosphaeria sporulosa (assembly GCF_001642045.1). Lineage (NCBI taxonomy): Eukaryota > Fungi > Ascomycota > Dothideomycetes > Pleosporales > Didymosphaeriaceae > Paraphaeosphaeria > Paraphaeosphaeria sporulosa. The sequence goes on along the minus strand of NW_017253364.1, from coordinate 1,239,795 downwards.
ATTGATTACTCCAAGAAGGCTGCAGAATGGATGAAGCCACTCGTCAAGGGCCAAGAAACTGGCCTCGTTGAGATTCCAGCGAACTGGTATATCGATGTAAGGCCTTTCAGAAGTCTGATTGGCACAGAACCCTGACCAAGATAGGATCTGCCTCCAATGATGTTCATCAAGGCTTCTTCGAACAGCCATGGTTTCGTCAATGCGCGCGATATCGAAGACATCTGGAGAGATCACTTCGACTACTTCTACCAGGAATATGATGACTTCATCTTCGTAAGCTACGATAGCTCTCTAGAGATGCCAATCTATAAACTAATCTTATCAGCCTATCACTATCCATCCCGATGTGTCCGGGCGACCGCATGCACTGCTGATGCACGAGAGGTAAGGAAGCAATGAGACGTGAATCAAACAACGCGTGCTGACTGTATACCAGACTCATTAAACATTTCAAAGAACACGAAGGGGTAGAGTTCGTCACAATGGAGCAGATATGCGACGAGTTTAAAAGCAAGAATGCACCGCCAGAAGGAGCTTTGATGCCTGCCGAGCCTGGTGCAAAGCTGAAAGAAGCTCCAGTCAGCAGCTAGTGTTAGATACAAAGGCACCTGTTAATACCCTGGAGGAACTCTGCGAGTCGTATATATGCAGTTTATAAGACCGTAAGCCGTTTTCTCTGAGCACAGAGCGCGCCTCACCACGTCTTAAAATGTTGAAACTCTGAAATCCCACTGCTACATGTTACAATTTCTCGCGGCTACCACGTTGTATAGATATGGGAATTGGCTATATTTACATTCAACGATGAAGCTCCAATAACCAAATTTTACTGGGTTGTCCAGTGTTCCATCGATTGCTCCGTGGAGTGTCATTGGCATTGTACAGGTTCTTATGTACCTTGACCAAAGTGGAACGGATTGCAACTGCTCATCGGACAGGTTGTTCTTTATCTCCAGAAATCTCTTCCTGAGATGGCCATAACGTTTGAGAAAGCGAAAAAAGGCTTCTCATTGCTTGTTCGATATTCTCAAGTCTCTCCGGGACAGGGCGCGAATAGCTGGTATTCAGTATTTGGCATCAATGGCCTGAGTGACGGGCCGATAAGTACGCTCCGTGATGCCCCGGCGAGGCAATCTGACCCAGCTGTCTGGGCTGACACCGAAATTAGGCGGCATTTGAAATCATGGGGAAGTGCTACTTTGATACGCGGAGCAACGAGCTGTTGGAGCTACATGTTCGCATGGGTCACGGCATAATCGGAGGTGTCACGCATTCCTATCTCGACGCTAGCGAGTGGAGATCGCTACCCCAAGCTCCAACACGATGGGGCTCGTGGGTCGGAACCATGCAATCCCCAGATTCCAAGAGACCGCGTAATATTAGGCCAAGGCCATGGGCCTCCCGACTTATCAACGCAATATGACCCGAGATATCATGGAGGCGGGTGCATATATATATCGACTTTGATGTACACTGTCGATCATCAGCGCGCGGTGCCAAAACTGCAGTCTCCTGCCCCTATACACCGCAACAGCAGAAAGTTTGGAGTATCCGTCACTATGTCGACTGAGAAATCGCACGACATGATCGAGCCTGCTCCGAGCAATGACCAGGTTTCCATCGAAAAGATAGACCTTGAAAACGATGGAGAGATCTTCAAGCGTGGGGAAGGATACGAGGACTTCCGCACAGTTGGATGGATACAGACCACAATCATATTCACGAAGCGTACGTCCCTTTCATTCGATTAGTTCTTGCAGCATTTCGCTCAGAACATTGGTTTCCTATATTATCTCACGACGAGTGGTGCTGCAGCCAAATTTTGATTGAGCATCATACTAACCATTACCTCGTAAAGTGATCTTCGCAACCGGTGTCCTGACGATTCCATCCGCCATGTACACGCTGGGTGCCTTCCCTGGTAAGCAGATCTCTGCTGATGACTGAATACTGAATTCTAAGGGCTTATAGGCGCCATCAATGTTCTTGGCTGGCAGTTCCTCAACACCTATTGTGCTCAGGTACAAGGTCAATTCCGTCACAACCACGCTGGTTGCCACAGTATCGCGGATATGGGCAATCTCGTTGGCGGGAAGATAGTGAGAGAGCTTACGGGTATCCTTTTTCTCGTTGCCTTCATTCTCGTTGGAGCTTCGGGAATCGTAGGCACATCGACCGCGCTTAACGCCCTCTCCAACCACTCGCTCTGCACAAATTACTTCTCGATCATCGCAACTATCATGGTATTTGTCGCTGGAAGTCCGAGAAAATTTGAGAAGATTGCCTGGGTAACCTGGGCTGGGTTCCTTTCGGTCTTCATTGCCATCTTCATTGTCGTGTAAGTGGTACTTTGTGTAGTCTAGACTTTGCGAAACAGTGCGCTAACACCGTCTCAGCGTTGGTGTCACTACACTCGACCGTCCAGCAGCAGCCCCACAAACCGGCGACTTCGACTTTGGCTACCATGTCATTGGCCACCCTACATTCGCTGCCGGTATGGTAGCCGCGTCCACAATATTCTGCTCCGGTGCTGGAACAGGTGCATTTTTGCCTGTTATGAGCGAGATGAAGAACCCAAAGGACTACAAGAAGGCCGTAAACTGGTGCATGGGTTTCGTAACCGCTGCTGTAAGAATATCCACAATACCATATTCAAGTCGAGGTCGCTAATTTCACATAGTACCTCACCTTCAGTATTGTCGTTTACTGGTATTGCGGCAAATGGGTAGCTTCCCCATCGCTCGGTAGCGCTGGTCCTCTGATCAAGAAAATCGCATACGGTATCGGAATTCTGGGCCTCATGGTGTCCGGCGCGTTGTTCAACCACGTCAGTGCAAAGTACATCTTCGTCCGAGTTCTCCGAGACTCGAAACATCTCCAAGCCAACTCCTTGGTCCATTGGGGCGTCTGGCTTGGAACTCTTGCCGCCGTCAACCTTGTCGCTTTCCTGATCGCCTCTGGTGTACCCATCTTCAACTATCTCCTCAGTCTTGCCGGTAGCCTTGCCTTCGCCCCACTTGCGCTTGGTCTTCCAGGTTGGCTTTGGATATATGATCACAAGGATTACCGGAAAGGCACATTGATACAGAAAATCCTGTACGGACTGCACGTGCTGATGATTATGATCTCCCTCTTCCTGTGCATCGGCGGAACGTATGGTGTCATCGTTCAGATCATGGATGCTTACAAGGATGGAAGTATTGACTCTGCCTTCTCCTGTGCGGACAACAGTAACTCGTCCTAAAGAGGCGGTGTGATTAGACCTCGTTCGACCTAGTAATAGAAGATTTTATGACCTTTGTTCCATTAGTGAGACAACACCGTTGATCGCGATGCCGCGCGAACTCAGGCATTTGCGCGAGCGTGCTCGAGAAACGCTGAGAGTAACTTCATATCCATCCATACAACCAGAAGCTCACAACAACGTCTTCCCACTGCCTGCTTCCTCCATGAGAATCTGCATTTTCACACATGCGTAATGGACGCCGGTCTCTATGATTCAGTATCAATGGTTCTTCTCGACGATCTCCTTTGCAAAAGCCGCAAAATCCCTCTTGCCATCCACCATCTCCCACAGATTCGGCTGCGTGAAGACAGCCAACGTGTTCCTAGCCACTTTCCCCCTTACACCGGCGCCTGCACCCCGGACAAAATGCGGCACTGCCTTAAATTTCCCCTTCGTGATGATCTCGAGGGCCTCTCCTGTCTGGAAAGCCAGGCAGTCGCGCGGAATAGCAACTTTTGTGACTGCTCCTGTCCGCGAGTGGATATACAAGCCCGCTTTAGGATCTGGCGAGCGCTCAAGTTCGTTGAGCGGGGCGAAGGATGGGCCAGTCTGAGGCGGATGCGCAGCCTCATCAACGAACATGGCAGACGTTAGGCCGGTAAGACAGCCGTGGTCAAGATGGGTGGCACACCAGTCATCTTCATCGCCGTCTTGTGTAGCCTCTCCTTCCTTGGGAAAGTAGTGAAGCAGCCGCGCCTTGGTACTGACGCTTGTCTTGACAACGTGCTCCAGGTAGCCATTTTTGTATTCTGGGATGTTTGCCTCGGCATACTTGTCGCAGGCGCGTGCTACCAGGGCGGCGATGTCGATGATGAGAGAGCAAAGCTCATTGAAGGTGTTTTCAAAGCCAGGGAGAAGGTCCTTTGATGGCCACACATTTGGTGCAGTGTACTCGGAGAAAGAAGGGTACTTTTCCGCGACGGTGGCTTGTTGGCCAGGAAAGAGTGGAGAGCAGTTCACGTAGTAGGAGCCCTTCAGGGTATCGTAACGACCGTCCTTGAGGGTCTCCTTTCCGAGTGACCAGCCGACCAGCCATTTCGCTGCTGGCGATTCGAGCTTCTCCAGTTGATCTTTCGGTAGACTAGCGAGTGCAGAGGAGTAGGAGAGCAGGCGGTGTCTCAGGGAGTGGAATTTTTCGGGGAGGTCCTTCACGACGATTATACCAAGCGACGAGGGACCAAAAGCTTCCTCCAGGGAAGAGAATTCCACATTGTCTGATGTTGGGTCAGCACGAGATGACGATCAGTGACATGATGTTGGGCGCACCGTTATTCAGATCCTGCAGGCTCACCGCGACGGCGCTCTGCTGGGGTGTAGGGTCCGGCATGGTGCCAATTCGCTCTGCAACGGCATCAAGCAGTGTCCACGTCCACGTTGCACACAGTCACGCTTTATTTGCACTCGCACCTCGCCGCCAAAGACATTGACGCCCGCACCCACCACCGCACCTGCCCGCCTCGGCTAGCGCGTGTTCTGCCGGGCACCTCCGCCGGCGCATCCCGCACGCATTACCTCATCGGCGGGCGCTCAACGTCGGACGCGCCCACACGCGCCCAGCATGGTCAAGCCACTCTCGTTCAAAGGCGACAAGAAGGTCAAGAAGCGCAAGCGCGTCGCCGACGATGGCAGCGGCGACGCGGATGCCCGCGCGTCCAAGGCGCCGACCACAGCGTCGGCCTCGGCCACGGACGCTGCGCAAGAGGACGACTCGTGGGTGAGCGCCGACGCGCCCACCGACATCTCGGGGCCCATCATTGTCGTGCTGCCAACGGAGCTGCCGACGTGTCTGGCCTGCGACGCCAACGGCAAGGTCTTCTGCAGCCAGATCGAGAACTGCGTCGACGGCGACGCGGCCACCAGCGAGCCCCACGATGTGAGGCAGGTCTGGGTCGCCACCAGGGTCGCCGGCACCGAGTCCTTCAGCCTGAAGGGCCACCATGGCCGGTACGTGCCTGCCGAGACTGCACCATGTAGGGCATGAGCTGACCACGGACAGCTATCTGGGCTGCGACAAGTATGGCATCCCGAGCGCAACATCGACGGCCATCTCGCCCGCCGAGTCCTTCACCGTCATCCCCGTACCCGACAACCCCTCCACCTTCGGCCTGCAGACGGCGCGTGACACATTCCTCACCGTCGACGACTCCAAAGCAAGCGGGCCCGATGTGCGCGGCGACGCCGAGGCCATCACCTTCAACACCACCCTGCGCATACGCATGCAGGCGCGCTTCAAGCCGCGGCACAAGGTTGCCAAGGCCGAGAAGGCGCTGGAGAAGATTAGCAAGAAGGAGCTCGAGGACATGATTGGCCGGAGGCTGGACGACGACGAAGTCAAGAAGCTGAGGAAGGCGCGGAGGGAGGGCACCTTCCACGAGGTTTCGCTGGCGTACAAGGTCAAGACTAGCCACGACAAGTATGCTTAATACCAAGTTCATTCTTCACAGGCGCCTTCGCCTCTTGCGACTCACGCCTGCTGCGGCGATGCCTTCTCAACGCCGACAATCTGAGCCAGCCCGGCAATACTGGTGTGGTCGACCGTGTTTTGCATCCTGTACATGTACTCGCACTTGCCGTCTACACAACCGTTAGTCTCCCGTAGATGCCATACGCACCACAAGTCCGCCTTACCAGCGCCCACAATTACCTCTCCACCATTCAAGCTTTTCGGCCCGATGTACGCCGTATGCTGCAAATTTCCTAGCGCTCCTTTGATCCCACCTACAATTCGGCTCACCGTGCCCCCGGCATCCTGCATGTAGTCTCTTTTCTCTGTGCCCTCCTTGAGCCCGGATCCAAACTTCAGGATGGCGTGGAGTCGGCATGTGGGATCTGTGTAAATCGGATAGGCCGACGAGGTCGTGCCTTGAGTTCGGGAGCAGGTCATTGATGTGTGCTTTCAGGGAACTTGCGGTTACTTACGGGCGTAGAAGTCAATGGGTTGGTAGGAGCCGTTGCTGATGATGAGGACTGCGTGTACTTAGACACACGCTTGAATTGGTATCCCAACCCGACATACTCTGAGTATTGGGAGGCAGCTTTGAAGGCGGAATTGACTCGCTGATAGCGCGGACATAAGCTTGACAATTGACGCACCCTTGTTTGTTATTAACGTGGTGGCCGTGGAACACATGGAGATTGGGGCTGCGCACAATAATGCCGCGTGAAAATCAAGACGCTTCGCTTGTCTTTGGTCAGGTCGCCGAGTGCATACGTTTTCCCCTCGCGATCGTGGACGTTGGTGCTGAGTGCTTCCTGGAGCTCGTCGGGCGTGGGGAGTGCATGGGCGTTTGCTGGCTCGGGGGAGCCCATTGTTCGTGGGGTTTTCTTGCAACTGTATTGGGAACTATCTTGGTGTTCAAACCGGGCCAAGTGGGGATCGCGCCTACCTTCCAGAGGGATGGAGTCGATGACGGCCTGGAAGAGCACGAATGTCCCGTACGATATCACGGCCACGCCGCTTCTTCCGGCCTAGCCTGTGCCCCTCAATAGGGAGAGAGCACGCATGTGATTCGCTCCAAGCCTAAGCTACTGCAAGCAACAACGCATCCTGGCTACGGTGAGGTATTGAATGGGCAAAACATGGAGACCAAGACAGGCCTATCGGACACGGGAGCTCGGCTGAATTGCAGGCTCAGATGTAGCGAGTTGTTGCGCACCTTGATCTCACATCTCAGCCGACACGATGGAGGGCGTCTGGGTGACTCTGTTGCCTGCTGCGCTCGCAACCTCTGCAGCCTATGTAGTGTTCATTGTCCTCTACAATGTGTACTTCCACCCGTTGGCCGCATTTCCAGGACCGCCTGTCGCCCGAACGACCATCTACTGGAAGGCTTACGTTGAGTGCATTCTGAAGAGATCATTCTGCGACGTCCTCCGCGAGCTACATGCACAATACGGTGAGAACATCCGTGTACGATTTTGTAATACCATATCCTCTGACAGACCCCATCACTCAGGAGACGTCGTTCGTGTAGGACCAAATGAGGTGAGAAGCCCTTGCCGCCTTCTTTAAACTCTACCGATTGCTGATAGAATTGACAGCTCCATTTTGCTGATCCAAAAGCCTACCACGACATCTACAACAACAAGAACCGTTGGGATAAGGAGTCACGCCTATATAAAAGCTTCAACGAGGACCGGTCCAGCTTCGGCTTCCTGACCTATGCTGAAGCCAAAAATCGCAAGGATGTGCTCAACCGCTCCTTTTCCCAGACAGCAATCGAGAGCGCCGAAAGTCTGCTGGTCGAACAGACGAAAGCGCTCTGTGAGGCCTTCGAGCGACAGACCAAGGCGGGCAAGAGCTCGAATCTGCTCTACGCCTTCCGATGCATGAGCATGGATGTCATCACGAGTTTCTGCTTCGGCAAGCCGATATACGCCGTGGATGCGCCCGGCTTTCAGGCTCCGATAGTGATGGCCATGGACGCGTCGCTACCTGTTTTCGTCGGGTTCAAGTACTCCGATGTCTTCAAGAACATGATATTGAAGTGCCCGCCGAAGCTCTCTAAAGTTGTCAGCCCAGCCACAGCGGGTCTGGTAGACCTCCAGCAGGTACGCTCACCGCAAAATTGCTGGGCTCGCTTTCGGATCAGATTATCTATGCAGATAGCGTGCTGATTTCACTGTAGCTGCTCCTCCGGCAGATCAATGACCTTACCAGCGACCCAGAGAAGCTCAAGGCCCTTCCGCATAATATGACCATCTATCATCGCCTTTTAGACGCTGACGCTTATCGCGACAAAAAGCTTCCATCGGCTGGCAGCCTCTACGAAGAGTCGCAAGCACTGATGTTCGGCGGCGCAGACACCGTCGGGAATACTCTTATGGTCGGCGCATACTACCTACTCCAGAACCCGGATAAGCAACAAACGCTCAGGGATGAGCTAAGAACAGTCTGGCCGTCGCTAGATAGCGCAGAAGCAGACCCTAGGGTCAAGGATCTTGAGAGACTGCCATATCTCAATGCGGTCATCAAAGAGTCCCTCAGGCTATCTTCTGGCGTCATCTGGGGGCTACTACGCGTAGTGCCAACCACCGGTGCAAAGATAGCTGGGGTTGATATTCCACCAGGTGTATGTTTGCCATCACTACGTTCATACAGAGAACTCCTCATTAATAGATTCACAGACAATCGTATCAACCGGCAGTACATTCGTTCACTACAACGCCGCCATCTTCCCCGAACCAGACAAATTTCAGCCAGAACGCTGGCTCGAATCCACTGACTTGGATCAATGGCTCGTTGCCTTCTCCCGCGGTCCGAGGATGTGTCTGGGGATCAATCTCGCCTGGGCAGAATTGCGTCTTGGCTTCTCACACGTGTATCGCAAATTTGAGTTGGTGCCTGCGCACTCATTGTACGTCCATTTCTTGATAATTCACCCACGATGGCTATCTAGGTGCTATGAATAGATATTTACAGCGCTAACATATTTAGGCAACGAAAATTGGTATATAGGGAAACCTTTCTACCTTACTACTATAATAAGCTAGACATTAGAA
>NW_017253364.1:1229573-1230997 GCF_001642045.1 Paraphaeosphaeria sporulosa | reverse complement strand
CCTTATATAGCTATTATAAGCCGCATATATTAAAAAGATCTAATAATTAATTGATAAAATAGACTACTAACATAATACGCCTATGGCTAGTGTAGAGCTAAAGCCCCGTATAGGGTTAGCCTCACTATTAGAGGTTAATAAGTATTAATGGAAGATTAGATCCCTACTATTTGCCGCCATAATAACGTGCCTAGATATCGCTTTCGCCATATCACGATTGGCCCAATTCCTCACAAACCTAGGCCAAGAGTACTATGACGTAGCTAATCGAGTACTCCTCTACCTTAGAGCAACAAGGTAAAAGGCCCTATAGCTAGGAGGTGGAGATACCCTTTAGGTTACTAGTGATGCCTTATTTGCCAATAATACTCTGGATTGGAAAAGCTCTTAAGGATATATAATTAAGCTATTTAGTGGCTTAATTGCGTGGTGAGCAAATAAACAGGATACCATTATAATATTAATAACTAAGGTAGAGCTCCTAGCCCTTACGTAAGTGGCCAAGGAAGCAATATATCTCTCCCAACTATTAAAGGAGCTGAGGATCAACCTACCCAGCACCACAATTACAATCCAATGTAATAACAAATAGACAATTCGGCTAGTAACCTAGGAAGTATTAAAACTCTAGACTAAGCTTTAATATGTAGATATCCACACCTACTAGCTAAGATAAGAGGTCGCCACTAGAATAATTACCGTTAAGTATATTAGATCGGACGATATAATTGCTAATAGACTTACTAAGGTGTTACTGGCCAATAAATGGTAAGGCCTGCTCGATCAACTAGGTCTTGTTAACGTAATAAGTATAGAGGTGACAAGAACTGCACCACTTAACGAGATATAGGACTACCTTTACCGAGTACTCTAATGATTAATCGCCCAATTAATCAGCTTAGGGAGCGATATTACACCGAGCTAAGGGGGTGTGTTAGATATGAGGGCGTGTTCTGAGTATCTCAGTGTTGTTATTAGATGGCTGGGGCGGAGGCCAGAGGCAGGATATCGAGACTTGGCCGAAATAGGGCTAGGATAGGTTATCTACCAAGACCCACACAAAAGGGCGCCCTAGATAGAACCTCGGCCAATACACCGAACAATCAATTCATCTCATCTCTAGATCACCGACATCTATCAAATTACTATGTAAATCTGACACTTATACTTAGAAGGGTCTAATAAACTTATTAAAAAGTTTTTTACTAGGCTAGTAAGGTACATAGATATATTTTATACTAAGTAGTACTAGGTCTCCTTATAACGAGTAGATCGCGAAGTTCGTTATAGTGTTGTGGCATATGGCGCTAAGGCCTAATAGAGTCCTAGTGTGCCAAGTAAGTCGGCTACGTATACCCCGCGCCGTACACTAGCTTTAGGGAAGTTAAGTATTATTTACTTAATGCCATTAAGTCATCCTTTCA
>NW_017253364.1:1226114-1227228 GCF_001642045.1 Paraphaeosphaeria sporulosa | reverse complement strand
AGTGTTATAAGGGGTCTCCACGTACCTAACTGTAACGAGCAGATCGCGAAGTTCGTTATAGTATTATGGCATATGGCGCTAAGGCCTAATAGAGTCCTAGCGTACTAAGCGAGTCGGCTATATATACCCCACGCCGCACACCGGCTTTAGGGAAGTTAAGTATTATTCACTTAATGCCATTAAGCCATCCTTTTACTATTAATCCTAGCGTGAAGTAAATACTATTACCTATAGCTAGACCTTACATAATAATACTTCACCTCTGATAGTCTGAGGATGGCTCCAAGGACAACTTAAATAGCCAGTAAGGGGTAGGCCTCACCCCTAACCCTCCTAGAAAGCGGAGACCCTCTCATCGAATATAGAGAGGAGGAGCAATTAATGCGCAACTCTAGCCCTCCCCTATTACTAGAAGAGCGTATCCTAGCTGTAGAAAAGAAACGCGACGAACTTCGCGCCCTATAGTAACTCTATATTCTAGAGGCTGAAATTGCATAACTCAAGCATCTAAACTAAACCCCTAGCCTAACTACCCTTGCCGAGGAAGTTAAAGTCTAGGTTACTAATACGCGTAAGCGTAACGTACCTAGCCTACTCTAGATAGCGCGTAGGAAGCGTACGCTAAAACTAAAGGACCCAGCCAAATATAAAGGGAGGAATCTGAAGGAATATCGCGAATTCTTTCATTTGTGTGAGGTAGCGTTTCGCCTCCTCCTATAGGAATTCTAATTAGACGAGGATAAGGTTATCTAGGTAATGTAGTACTTAGGAGGCGACCCTAGGGAGCTATGGTACACACATTATAAGTGCACCTTTAAAATAGAGGAAGAAACCCCTACCTAGAAGTACTTTAAGTAGTATATACTTGACTTACTTTCTAATCTAATAAACTATAGCTTAGAAGTAGCTATAGCGTATGCTTAGGCCATCTAGTAAAAGGACTAGATAGTTCGTTCCTTTACGACCTACCTTAATGTCCTTAAGGATTAACTCACACCCTATACTAAAGAATAAAGGGTGTAACACCTTTTTTTAAAACTAAGACTAGAAATCTAGAGGGCCATTACTAACTTCTATTAGATCCCTACTATAAGAGAAGATCTTATCTCTTTAG
>NW_017253364.1:1223326-1224455 GCF_001642045.1 Paraphaeosphaeria sporulosa | reverse complement strand
AAATATAAAAGAACTCTAGTCATTTTTAGGGTTTATAAACTTTTATAGGCGCTTTATTAAGGGCTATATAAGAGAAACTACCCCCCTTTTAGACCTACTTAAGAAGGATTAAGAATTCTAATAGGACGTAAGGGCTGATAATGCCTTTAGAAAGCTTAAAGAATGCTTTTTAAGCGCGCCTATCCTACGCTATTTTAATCCCACACTAGCAATTTAACTAGAGATAGATGCATCAACTTTTATAATCTCTAGTATCCTGTTACAGCTATTTAAGGATTAAAAGTGGCACCTAGTTACTTTTATATTAAGAAAACTTTAAGCCATAGAGCTTAATTATGAGGTTTATAACCTTAAGCTACTTACAATCGTTTACTATTTCAAATAGTAGAGACACTACTTAGATAGCACATAGCACACCATTTAGGTACTAAGTAACTATAATAACTTGCGTAGTATACGCGCTATATAGAAGCTAAACCTATAATAGGCTTATTAGGTGATGTACCTAGTAGCCTTTAATTTTAAGGTGGAACACCACCTAGGGAAAATAAATCCCGTAGACGGGCCATTAAGGAGGGCAGATTATATATAAAAGAACCTATTACTAACCCATTTATTACCTACCTTATAGAACAAACTACTGTTAAGGACTAAGTATAGTAGGGCGAGTAGACCCATAAACGAGCTTAGCTCATTAGGCGCGTATAAGACGCACGTAGCTAGTGTTTATAGAACTATAAAGGTCCCTACTACTAGTACTATAGAGTATACGCCATACGTACCACGCTTACTAGCCAGGGTATTAGTTAGTAGTGAACCTATAATAGTAGGGTCTAATCTACTTACCAAGATAAGGTAGCTATAGTAGAGGGACGCCTTTACCATAGAGCGTATTACCTACTTAGAGAAGGAGAATAGTACCCAAAACCATAGTAAGGCGCACGTTTGGCGCCTAGATAAAGAAAAAGTCCTAAGATATAAAGGTAGGGTGTACGTCCTAGATAAGCCAGCTATTAGGTAAGAGATTTTATTCCAGAACTATAACACGTGTATGGCAGGCCATTTTGGCGTATATAGGATACTTAAGCTTATTAAGAGAGCCTACTACTAGCCCTATATAAGTTAAGAC
>NW_017253364.1:1219083-1220314 GCF_001642045.1 Paraphaeosphaeria sporulosa | reverse complement strand
ATAATTACAATCTAATGTAATAATAAATAGACAATTCGGCTGGTAACCTAGGAAGTATTAAAACTCTAGACTAAGCTTTAATATATAGATATCCACACCTACTGGCTAAGATAAGAGGTCGCTACTAGAATAATCACCATTAAGTATATTAGATCGGACGATATAATTACTAATAGACTTACCAAGGTGTTACTGGCCAATAAATGGTAAGGCCTACTCGATTAACTAGGTCTTATTAACGTAACGAGTATAGAGGTGACAAGAACTATACCACTTAATGAGATATAGGACTACCTTCACCGAGTACTCTAACGATTAATCGCCCAATTAATTAGCTTAGGGAGCGATATCGTACCGAGCTAAGGGGGTGTGTTAGATATAAGGGTATATTCTAAGTATCTTAGTGTTGTTATTAGATGGCTGGGGCGGAGGCCGGAGGCAGGATATTGAGACTTAGCCGAAATAGGGCTAGGATAGGTTATCTGCCAAGACCCACACAAAAGGGCGCCCTAGATAGAACCTCGGCCAATATACCGAATAATGGACCCATCTCATCTCCAGATTACCGATATTCATTAAATTACTATGTAAATCTGATAGTATAAAGCACTTAAACTATAAAAGTACGTTATAATCTTTCATCTATACTTCTAGGTTATAGATATAATATAAGCCAATTATATAGGTATCTATAGTAACCCTTCTATATTCTAGGTTACCTAGTATTCGTACCACTTATATGCGTTCCCATAGGTGCTTACTATAATCCCATGTAGATGAGCATTACCACCATTCTAAAATATTATGGTTGGTTTCTACCTATATCTACTATAGTGGATTTTCCACTATACCTTATTATTCCTTAGCCTAGTTGTAGGTCCTATGGGCGTTAAACCTAGTAATCTTAACCTTATAACCGTAGTTTAGGGCTTAGTATTAGTCACTTCTATACACCTAACATAGTTCCTATAGAACCCTAGAGGTGACCTCTATATCTATAGTTATTTTCTAGCTCTTAATGGGTAGCGCCTCCTTAAGGTGTCTTAACATTCCATTATTAGAGTTATTTTCGTGTGGGGGCATTGGCGTACTAGGTTAAATAGCCGCTATGGCTATATAAATAACCTTAGCTCATTTACCTCCTATTTTCTTATTTAGGTAATTAGTCTTAAAGTGCCCCTTATCTCTATAAGTTAGGCACGCCTTATCCCTAAAACGCTATTATTAGATA
>NW_017253364.1:1217547-1219073 GCF_001642045.1 Paraphaeosphaeria sporulosa | reverse complement strand
ATTCTCATTAGTGTCTCTTAGTGTTAGCCTTTTATCTAAAGGTAGGCTTCCCTAATTCCTTCTTCTCTATTTGGTATTTATAGAGCCTATTATCACGGTAACCTTAGAGGCTACCTAACAAGCATGGATATACTGCTGGTAGTAGTATATCTTAGAGATATCGCGCGCTAGCAGCCAGTTAATAGATTATTAGATGGGTGGCCCGTCTACTAGCTAATTAGTCAAAGCATGGCGCTAGCCACCCTTGGCGAGGGCGTGTGACGAAGCGAGAAGATAGATCTACGCTAGATAGGGGAGAGGACCTTTTCTCCTTATCCAACGTCTTGTACCTACACGTAGTGTCAGATTCATATAGTAATTTAATGAATATTAGTAATCTAGAGATAAGATGGGTTCATTATCTAGTGTATTGGCCGAGGTTCTATCTAGGGCGCCCTTTGGTGTGGGTCTTGGTAGATAACCTATCCTAGCCCTATTTTGGCCAAGTCTCAATATCCTACCTCTAGCCTCCGCCCCAGCCATCTAATAACAACACTAAGATACTTAGAACACGCCCTTATATCTGACATACCCCCTCAGCTCGGTGCGATATCACTCCCTAAGCTAATTAATTGGGCGATTAATCGTTAGAGTACTCGGTGAAGGTAGTCCTATATCTCGTTAAGTGGTATAGTTCTTATTACCTCTATACTTATTACGTTAATAAGACCTAGTTAATTAAGTAGGCCTTGCCATTTATTGGCCAGCAACACCTTAGTGAGTCCATTAGTAATTATATCATCCGATCTAATATACTTAACGGTGATTGTTCTAGCAGCGACCTCTTGTCTTAGCCAGTGGGTGTGGATATCCACATGTTAAAGCTTAGTCTGGAGTTTTAATACTTCCTAGGTTACCAGCCAAATTATCTATTTGTTATTACATTGGATTGTAATTATAGTGCTGGGTAGGTTAATCCTCAGCTCCTTTAATAGTTAGGAGAGGTATATTACTTCCTTGGCCACTTACGTAAGGGCTAGGAGCTCTACCTTAGTTATTAATATTATAATGGTATCCTATTTATTTGCTCGCCACGCGATTAAGCCACTAAACAGCTTAATTATATATCCTTGTGAGCTTTTCCGATCCAGAGTATTGTTAGTAAAAGAGGTATTACTGGCAACCTAAAGGGTATCTCCGCCTCCTAGCTATAGGGCTTTTTGCCTTATTGCTCCGAGATAAAGGAGTACTTGATTAGCTACATTATAGTACTCTTGGCCTGGGTTTATAAGGAATTAGGCCAATCGTAATATGGCGAAAGCAATATCTAGGCGCGTTATTATAACGGCAAATAGTAGGGATCCAATCTTCCATTAATACTTATTAACCTCTAATGGTAAGGCTAACCCTATGCGGGGCTTCAGCTCTATACTAGCCATAGGCGTATTATGTCGGCAGTCTATTTTATTAATTAATTGTTGGATCTTTTTAATATATACGGCTTATAATAGCTATATAAGGTTCTAGTCTCTCTATTAGATAACCTC
>NW_017253364.1:1202674-1215318 GCF_001642045.1 Paraphaeosphaeria sporulosa | reverse complement strand
CGCGCCATCTACGTATATTACATTTACTACATTAGCTTCCTTAGCTAGCATAGTGCCCTATATATTAACCGTCGCGCTTTAAGCTCTATATCATTGTCGAATCATCTACTAAATGGTCTTTAATTATGGATTTAGAAAAGGTAGTCATCCGTTTAGAAAACCTATTAAATAGTTACCACAAAATTTTGGCAGCACTACTAGTAATACTCATATAATATTACATAGTACGTCTATGTCTTCATACTAGATCTTTGCCCATCAATCCTCCCTACGCTCCCTAGGATCCACGGCGAATTCTTAAAGTAGCTCTCCGTAACCTTTCCCACATACGTCTGGTCATCTTCACACATGCCTCCTCTAGTCTTTCCGATGTGGCTGCAATGCACATCTGGCTGGAACTTAAGCATGATATAATGTAAGCCTCTACACATTACTGTGTTCATGCCGAATTCCTACAATTGACTAAGGCGGACTTCACCGAGCAGGAACGACGTGCAAGCGTCCTGTGAGGGGTATTGGATATTAGATCTGGTACAATGTGTCGTGTGCGTATCGTAGATGGATGCAACTAGCTTCTGTAGAACAAGGCGCTCTGCGACTTCCTTGTCCTTATGTATGCTCTCTAGAAGCTCGTCTAACAAGAAGCCCCACCAGCGAAACGTTACATCATACTGATTGATCCACTTTTCCTCGTCCCACGTCATCCATGTATCAATCAGTACAGGCACCGATGTATTATAGAAGCTTACAAATGAGAAGTTCACTCTTGTTGTCGAGCTTGCGATATTTTAATTGGCGGCGAAATGAAGGATTTCGTAGGATGTGGGCTGCCCGAACAAGCTAAAGGTTGATGAAGGAGTACAAAGGCTGAATATATACTCGGTGTTGAGTTCAGCGCTATTGAATGTACGGCTATCGGAGACACGGCCTTGCACCTATAGATCATCAGTGAAACAGTTATAAGGAAATATTGTAGGGCATACGTTGACTGAGAATAAGGTCGAGTTAACAGATCGTGCCTCCTCGACGTTGGCGGGTTTTAAAACCTTGCCCAGAAGTCGTTTTGCAACCTCTAGAGTTCTTCGTGGCCAAAGTTCGGGCTTGGAGTGCCAGGAAGAGGAACTAGATTGGCCCGGTGAGGCTGTGATCCGGACAAGGTGTTGGCAGCTTACGTTGATGTTTAAGATATCTGTGTGAGACTCCGATGAAGAGACCTAGGAACATCCGCATGTTTGGTACATCTATCGATAGAAGGAAATTTGATAGTGAATACACGACGACACATGCAGAGAATGATTGAATGTGAACGGAAACGAATCTCTTGAGCATCTAACTAGTCATGTCTTCATATACCATGATCCATTCCCAGCAGAGTACTCCACTGGAATCGCGCAAGATGCCAGGGATGACGCACCAGATCATCTTTTCGGGCAATGGTTCGCACCATGTTGAACAAAGGCGTGAAGGGAACACCGAAGCAGATGTGAATGGGGATAACGCTGACCGCGTTTAGCTGGAAAAATAATATTGGATGCCCCTAACCGAGCTTCAGGCCTGGAAAGCCGCGCATATGAAATCATTGCTCCTTCAATATCACTCCGCGCTATACTATCGCAATTGTTATCACCGTCAGATGGAATTGTGCTATGTGAGGTTCCAGATAAGGACGCCAACTGTCAGCACTCTCTGCGACGGAGGTTTTGAATTCATGCACCATCGTAACATATGTCAAACTTTGGTGGTGTAAGAGTTATCGTTTGGTTTGGTTTGGTTTATTAGTTATCGTGGTTTGGTTTGGTTTGGTTTGGTTTATTCTTACGCCACTCGGGTGCATTTCGGCCCGTAGGCTGCCTAAACTACTTCTGTCCCTTCCGGCCAATGAAGTTCCGTCGAGTCCACGTTTCATTCCTAGCCCGCCGCGCTTCGTCCTCACCTTCCTGTATCAACTGTTAAAGTTATCGTATTGTCAAGGTGAGACTAAGACTAAGTACTGACGCTAATTAGTCATGCAGCATCAGTCACATGACCACTGTCTTCATCGCCCATCTTGACAGGTATTTCCTCAGCTTGGCCCTGACTGTGTCTCTACTCTTCAGTTCGCACAGTTCCCAAAGGATGCCGCTCAATACGCCGATGACATTGCTAGGGTTGTCAAGCGCGCCACTTGCTTCATCACCCAAAGCTTGATACACTTCAGGGCTCTTCTTGCTCCATTCTTCCAATGAACCACTCCAAATAGGAGTTTTGGAATAATTATGACTCACTGAAGGCTCTGCATGTAACGACGTGTCTGCTGGCTGTGCATTGCCTGGGGATGTGGCTGCATCATTGACACCAGAAGTGGCCTCATTACGCCGCGCGACACTAACGACACCTATCAATGGGTCCTCTCCATCATCTTCATGCCGCAGCAAACTTCCACCTCCTTGATCTTCGGCATGTGTATGAGGATAGTGCTGTGTTTGCTGTCCGTCACCCACTGTCACCCCTTGGACCGGCATTCGAGCTTCATCGTGTTGTGGACTTTTCGACTCAAACTTTTTCCCGCGCTTATTCTTCCAGGCCTCGAGGTGCTCTCCAGGTCCTTTGAGGAACCCTTTTTTATTCATCGCATACAGCACTCGATGCTAGAAAACAATCCCTAGAAGTACTGGAAAAGGCGTATAGGCACCTTGGGAACGTACGCAGCGAGAACGAAGACCTTATGCGACGTCAGACCGGTCCTCGGAGGATTTAAAGTAGCTCTGCTTACGAGAAAACCGGTCAACTCGAAGGGCTTTCTGCAGTGCCGGGTGGTGTGCTACCATTACGCGCCCCAATCACGAGCAACACTCCCTGTTCAAACGCGCGAGGGTGGCTGGGACACTTTCAAGAACATAGCTTTCAATACTGAGCAGGCCAATGCGATTCGTGTGCAACCCTCAAATTGCTTCATCAAGGTCCAGTAGCAAGCTCAGCACGACTTCGGCAACGCTGTGGGGCGTTTTGGCGCAGGCGGACGTGGCAGCCTCCCATCCTCAACTCAGCCTTGTGCCGTCGACCCTCTTCGTGCAAAATCGCTCATTCCAAATCCAGGTTTTGCGACTCCAACCACCAATACATCATACCTGCCCATATACCCTCTAGCTCGACTGATTCTTATCTTCCAAATAATCGATTGAAGGTCCATTCCCCTACCCGCCGCACACCAGACAGCCAAATGTTCTGGACCAAGGTTCAAATCCCCAGCGCTCGAAAATATCCCGATAGTCCAGTCCATTGTCCTGATTCTCGACATCGTTCCAGTGCTCACTCATTTGCCCTCTATGCTCCTCTAATCCGATCTTGTGGAAAAGTTCGGCCAGTTCAGCCTCCGGCCGCCAGTCTCCCACCTTCCACCAAAGATTTCGTACGGAGGTATCAACTGACTTTTCCCATCTGCTGGGGAAGTCTATTCCAGGGGCAGTGTATGCGATTCCCCAAGCTAGTTCAGCGATGGAGACTGACCTAGCATGTCTTGATATGCTCAAAGGATCTAGCGCAGGAAAATTTTCCTCGAGATCATCGGCATGGACTTTGATGGGAGTCCAAAAAACAAAATCTTTCAGTTTTGGCATACTTCCAGCTGCCTTTGCGAATGCTCGCAGGAACCGCGTCAGTGCAGGTTCCTGGGGGAATACGCGAGTGTGAGATATGTGAGACGCATCGCCCGAGTCCCAGTCGTAGATAGCGTCGTCATCCTCATCATTCTCGCGGTCGCGATCTGTTTTTATCAATGGTGGGTAGTGCTCAGGCGTGATCTCATAGCCTGGCGTAGTACTGGGTTGACCACTAATGTACCACAGGCCAGACGGGTGAGAGTTGCAAAACATGATATTCATGCTTTCCATATTCGGCCAGGTACTGGTATTGTCATTTTCGGTCGGCCAGAACAACGTATCATCAGCGATGACGCGTAAATGCATTGTGCGGAGATGATGCGATAGAATCCTAAGGCTGGAGCTGAATGGGTCGTAGGGCGCCGGGTGCACCAAATTCGGTAGAGTGCTACGTTCAGGGAAGGCTTCCATCCATTCGAGTGGAAATAAGAAGTCTAGGTCCACGCGACGCAGTCGAGGCAGCGCTTTATGGATACCTCGAACTGCGTTTTCAAAGCCATGTCGAGAGTCTCTGCGAGGCCCGGCCCAATCTTGGCAGCTTTCATTCAATGTTTGCGACTTAAAATTTCCCATCCACTCAGAACCACCAAGTCTGCACTTGAGTGTGTCTAGGTTGGGGCATCTCCGGGCGATGTCTAAAATGGTACGGTACTCGATATGGCATTCGAAGAGTTTCTCGGGCTCGGGATGATAGGTGGAACCACAACTGGCAACTTCGAGTGAGCATACGCTCGAGAGTTGGGGAAGTCTCGAAGATGGCGAGAGCATACGCACGCGCCAACCCGGAAACTTTCTGTGAAAGCATTCACCATCACACACGTACCGCGTCGGCGTGTGGATGATGACATGAATCTTTCCCAAATCATGCGTATGCTTTTCAAGCGCACTGATTGCACTGAACAACATACTCATCTCCTGAGAGAACGCCTCGGTCATGGTCTGGACATCCTTCTCTGTGTCGCGGCAGTCTTGTTCCGGATATTCTATGTTTTCGTCGTAAACACCAGGAACGGATGTATCCAAGACAATGACACGCAGATAAGAGGATCGATGGCCGCAGTAAATAGACGAGAACTTGCGTATTACCGCAGAGTCAGCTTTCAGCCTGGCTTCTGCGAAAGCACCCGAGTGATACTCAGCGGCATATCGTAGTTTGCGGGAAAGTAGGACGATAGCTCCAAGATCTCTTCGATCAAGAAAGCTAGCAATCTTATCAACCAGCTCTTGTGGTAAGGAGTTCATCTCTGATCACCGTATACCTAGGTAGCGCAGAGCACAAGTAATTTGCCCGGGTAGGGAAAGGTCTTCCGGTCAAGAATCACCGCAATATGGTTCGATCAAGCTGATGTGGTAAAATACTGAGGGTATACGGGATGGCGCACAGATCTTCGTACGCGATGTGATCTCGACAAGTTGTTCCGACAAGGCTGCACGAATTTTAGAATAGCTAGCATGAATGATAGGACAAACATACCTATGATGCAGTGGATGGCGTGGGGCAAATCAGGCATCAAGTTGGGGTATAATGTGCGTTCAGAGCGGCGGAAGTAGACATGTCACCTGCTTTTAAAGTATTATTGTATTATAAGCGAGCTGGTAGGTACCCTGTAATAGAATAGCGCGGCGCAGGCGCAGGGAAAAGGAGTATGCGCAAGAACACCAACCAGAATCGTGATTTTGAGCCCCCAAAGTACACAACATGAAGGTGTTACTCTGCCGCAGGGCGCAGGCGGCACAGCAACACACTTCGTTACGGTATCACGAGGAGCCAACAGCGATGATCCTAAATGAGGGGCATCGTAGTATGCAGCGCTTAAATGACATTTGGCTGAGCAATCAAAGCACCACATATATGCTCTCCGACACAGAACATGATAAGCCTCTCTACAATCGCACGTATGCACATCTAGACAAGGCACTTTGCATACACATCTAGAAGCCACTTTGCATTCAGGACATGATAGAAAGGGTACCTGATTTCGAATCCCGAGATTACGCGCCTCGCTTCAACGCAGGTAATATGAAGGCAGACCGAGCCTTGACGACATCAGTCAGGGCACTACTTACTATCCAAATCTAGATATCCAATTCCGAATGATGCTCTGTACATACCGAAGACCGGAACTAGTTTCCAGGTCTCACTCTTCGATAATCCCGAGCGCACGAACGCGTCCCTGGTGAGGTGCTGATCAGATGTGTCTTCGCTTCTTGCATGGGCAGTGCCATCACTGTACATGTCTTAGACGCTTACCCGACTTGTGATCCATCCCATGACAACGCCTTGACGCATGGGTCTGTCTTGGGTTCTTCTCTTCTTTAACTCACCAATATCATAATCCGATAGGGCATTCAAATTAGAAAAGCCTTCTCAATTGCGCCTTTTCACAAGCTCTCAATAGTAGTGTGGGCGAGAAGATGTACTGCCGCAAACTAGTTCAGGAAACATTGTCTGTTCGTTTGTAACGTCAAGGCGTGCTGACGTTGTGATCGGAATATCGGACTTGTATCGCAGGGCGGAGAGAAGCACCGCGACAACGAACGCCACTCATGCACCCGGGCGGCAAGGTAGCATCTACTTCAAAGTACGCGCGACGGGCATCTATAAGAGAATGAACAAGATGGCAGTACGTCAGCTCACATTACTACCTACCTTTCACCTTCACACTGTCCTTCCAGTTTTATACTTCTTTTTCAGCCTTCGTCACCCCTTTTTCGCGTTGACCAAAGTGGCTATTCTGGTATCTCAATCTTGTCTTCAACATGCGAAAGAAAGACCTGTTAGTCCTCGCTGTATTACAGCAGATTACAGTCCATGTCAGCGCGACACAAGCCATCTGTAATCGACAAAGTCTCATGGAAGAGTATTCTTCTCAGCGTGGCCCTTCTCAAGTCACTGTCGAAAACAGCATTTCGAACATCTGTCAAAGAGACTTTGTCCCTCCAAAAACTCGCTCTCTTCGCCTCGATGATATTGATGTCACGATCAATGTATCCGGGAATACAACTGAACACTCGGTGGACTCTTGTATAGGGGCATTGCGCGAGATTGTTTCTGAATGTTGTGACGGTCAAACTTGCACAGGTGGAGCTGTTCAATTCCAGGATGACATAACATATGAGCTCTTGTACCAGCCTCAAGGATACGAGAAATCCGAGAACGAGCACGTCGACCTCATGGCAAGAGGCAGGGGAGGCGGAAGAACCAGGCGACCGAGACCGAAAGCTACCAAGTCCAGGCCCAAGTCCAAGCCCAAACCCAAGGCCAAAGCAAAGCCCACTCCGGCACGAAAGAAAACGAAGCCAACCCGACCCAGCAAATCGACCAAATCGTCAGCAGCAGCGAAGGCTACGCCCACGAAGACTTGTAAACAGCTCTATCAGCAGCAGCTTCGCGAATACGCTATTGCTGAACGTACTACCGAGAAAGTTTCACGGGACAGTGTTGCTTTCGAGAAGCGATCCAGTCCAAAGCAGGTTTATGCATGCCAAATTAAAGGTCGAGCCGCAAATCCCTCCAGGTTCCGCATTAAAGCTTTGAACTACCCAGACAAAGAGGATATGGATGCTATGGTCAGTGCATTCCTACCCTATAAAACATGTGTTTGGTCCATTCACTGATAGTCACTTGTAAAGACTCCTGCCGCGAGGTACTTTGGCTACGCCAGACCGGAGATTTGCACCAATTTCGCATTCGTACAGAGTGGAATGCTGAAAGCGAAAGTGAAGAATCCCGAAGATTATCAAGTCGAGCATGTGCTGGAATGGCAGACGGTGGCTGATTTCTTTAGCTGGGTGAGAGACAAAAAGATCACGGGAACTTCGTTCCAGGTGACCAACTTACCGGCGGACTCTAATATCTGCAGATACTTCAAGGAAAGCTGGTTTGGAGGCAGCCAAGTATCGTTCTCTTTGACAAATGACGGTCCGGAAAGGACAGTTAAGGATCATCTGAAGTGGGGATTCCCGGGACTGGACAATCGCCCAAAAGACTTTGCCTTCTTGCATAAGGTGCCTAACAGATTGAAAGCCCAGGTAAGTCTGCCCTCATGAGCAATACCGGCGCTAACAAAACTCCCCGCAGATGTGGGCTTACAAGTTTGGGAGCCAGACAGCAGGCATATTTGCCGCTGATAGCATCACAGAAAAGATCATGGGCAAGACCACGAACAAGAAGACGACACCCAAGTCTATAGACCAAGCAAAGTTGGCGTATCTAGACTTGAGAGCCCTAATGGCGGCGCGAAAGTACATGAGAAGCAGCAAGATTGCCATAACGCTTTCAAGAGAGGTGAAAGAAATGGAGAAGACCATTCGAAAGATCGACGCTACTCTTCCCCAACACTCGTCACCGAAAAAGCCAGCCTGGGTCAAACAAAACCTCGGTCCATTATGGACGGAATACATGGACGAGCGTTTCAAGCTTGCGAATCAAAGAACGACAGCTGATATGGACAAATACATTGCACTGCTCGTCAAAACTTGGAGCCCTTCTGCTGGAAGTAGAAGTAACAGTCCGAGTCCCGGAAGAGGTAGGACCGGCAGCCAGAGTCCCGGAATAGGTAGCTCAAAGGGAAAAGGCAAGGCTGTCGTGAAGCGTGCCAGAACTCGTAAAGGTGGTTCTAAACCAGCTCCCAAAAAGAACCCGAGCCCGAGCCCTAACACCAAGGCTGCGCAAGAAAAGGATTTTTTTCAGGAGATTCGGGCGCTTGAGGCTGCGTGGAAGAAAGAGAAGAGCAAGCCGTGGCGAAAGCCTTGGTAATAGAATACAGGGGATGATTGACTCCCAGAGATACATGTCTAACTGGAAGGAACCCTCAATTGTGTTTGCAACGTTTCAACTGGCTCGCATACATATACATCGATGGTTCGTGCCCCCATCAACTGTCCTTTGCGACAACTAATGTACTCATAGTTATCTTGTGTTTCTATTGTAACTGTGACATCTTTCTTAGATGTCCGCGGACTGCATAGAGTCATACTTACAGTGTTGTTTCTATTCTTTGGGTTAGAAAGGTTGTTATAGATGGATCCGATCGCTGGATAGTCCGACTGTCTTGTATAGTCTTGTTGCTATTTTCCAATACATATTCTGTTAGCCAAGCACCCTCGTAATATTGATCAACTACGTGATCATTCGATCATCTTGCCTGTATGAGTCCTTAAGAGAAACTCAAGTTACCTAGTAATGCACAATTTTTTCAAGATGCATTCCCTCAATCTAGACTTTAAGATTGATGCTCTTTGGTTAGTGCACTGAATAATGCATAATGAAGAATAGAGGCTACATAGAAGGTAGATCTAGGGAGGGTCTACCGTAAAAAGGTGGAAAGTGAGTAGAAAAGTATTTCCGGAACGTCCTGTATACATTACGTGGCTTATTTTTTTATGAAGTAGGTTCTGCATACCAATGACCTATACTTCGTGGAGAAAAGCTGAGAGGTCGCAGCACAAAGGACCAAGGGCTACCAGAAGTTTCTCTAGTCATCGAGCCCAGTGCCCAGATCTTCACAGCAATTGTCACACATCTCCAACCCACACCTCTAAACCTCACCTTTTCCCATCCCCATCTTAACCTCCCTCCCCAAAACACTCACTTTGACACACACTTTGAAAACATACATAAACCTCACAGACAAACACCCTACCCAGCCTTCCCGGAGAATTCTCCACCGCAAACACCCGCCTGGAAAACTACCAAGATCCGCCCGCCAACCACACCCCCCCTCGCCCCAACGCAACCTGAAACCCCCTACCATAACTTAAGCTTATAGTATGCTTCTCCGTTACTCCTAAGCAGCATAAACACACTCCTGAGAACTCGCGATATCGGCCTCACCATGCAGCCCGCCCTCACCGCTACGTGACATCCAGTTTGAACAATTCCACGCCCTCAGGTACGTGCAGACCTCTGCCACAGGCATCTCGAAGTGATCCCCAGCCCATACGGAAGGACCTCCTACCCGTATCGACATCATCGCGCGGATATGTATTGGAATCATCTCCCGTGAACACGAACCAGTCCATCACGGTCAAAGCAATATGGACGAGTCGCTAGCTAGCTGATAGAGCACGGGATGTGCGCATGGATTAGGAGAGTACTTGAATCTAAGAGATAGGAGTTGGACGGTCACGAGAAGATACTGCTACAAGACGATCATGTGTGGTCTTATGGGAGGACGTCCACTTCTTTGCACAATGCTAATTGTTTAAAAACATGAGCGACATCTATATGCCCTGAAAGTGCCGAATCGCTCAGAAATCCATGAGACTTTCGTCGTCCAAGCCGTCCCCGAAGTCGCCGTCGTCATCGCGGTCAGAACACATGGGATGCGTGATCGTCAACTCCGAGGCAGACACAGAGCTACGTTCGGGGAGAACAGCTCCAAACTCTCCATCACAGAAGTCCATGCCTGCTTCAGTACTTCCGATACCCTCTCCGATCCAGCCCTCCATCTGTCCCACGTCATCATCGCCATCTACCCTCTCGCTAAACGCCCGCCTAATACCCGACTCCATTGCTCGAAGCACGTCCTCCCTATCCAGCCCGGTCTCGAAGCTCTCCAGCATGCCATCAATCCGTAATACATACGCCCTCAGCAAGACATCCGTGATGCTCATCCCGAGACCGTCATACGGAGATGCATCGAGAGGGTATCCCCACTCGATGCAATTCGTCCGCATGTCGAGCTTCAGCATGGCTGCTTTGATGCTCGTGATACGTAGAGGCAGGCGAAGAAGGATGTTGTGGATGCGGCACTTATCGGGAACGCGCTCGAGGGGAAGGAGCGAGGACTTGGTGTGTTGGGGACCGTCAGTTGTGCGGCGGCGCTTCGAAGGCTCACGCAAAGTTTGGGAACGCTTGCTTGACTCGGGACGAGTATTCTCGGTCGGGATCTCTGGATACTCAATGTAGGCTGCGAAGAGGGCGTCCATTTCATGATCGGTTGTCTGCGGGGGAGCAGCAGGTACACCAGGAGGGTCTGCTGGCTCGTTCTGAGAGGCTACCGCGCTGGTTGCAGATGGTAGGTGGATTTGTTTCTGAGCTTGTGGGCCGGATGGACTCTTGCGGTCCGCGTAGGCACGGAGTTGCTCAACAAAGTCGAGTGGCCCGCAATTACCAGAGTGATACTGAAACGGCTTCTTGCAACGTCGCAATTGCTGGGGTGGCTCCGCGGACAAGGCTCGCATCATAGATCCATGATCCATTGATCGCATCTGCTTCATGTCCAACTCTAGATCCAGAACTTTTGGATACCTAGAAGTTCGGTTGATGGGCACAAACGACGATGGGCCAGAGTTCGGCTCCAACGAAGCACTACGCTGGAGACTAGATCTCTCTCAAAGGAACTGGCGAATATCTATATTATTCTCAGAAGTCAAGGGCAGTGCAATATTCTCAAAGTCGGCCATGGGGAGCTGCGAAACGTAAGCACGCTTTATTCACTAAGGTTTAGATGATTTACAAGAAGCTTGTCCACGCATAGGTTTGCCGAACCAGTCATTACCATCAGGTCGACCTTCAAATGCATGTAGCGACTGTTAACCAGTGTTAAGTTGCTAGTTTTATTCGCTACGACATGGAGCTGGTGATAACGAAGAGTTCGTTGCCATCGGAAGACTTAACCTGGTACCTCAGCCCACTAGAACGTTGGCATCCCCAGCATTATATAGGTAGATAGTATTCTATTTAGATTATTATATATAGTATAGAGGAAGGTAATTAGCTTCTCTATAATAGCTATATTAAATCCTATTAGTAGATCTATAAGTATTATAAGGTTATAATTAAGTTGCGAATATACGTATATTAACTTAGCGCGTTTAGTTAGGTATTAGTTAGTATTGCCCTCTAGCTTTATGCGTAATTAAGAGATAAATAGAGGTAGGTCCTTCCTCTTACTAGTAAATATAGGTAGGTTAGGTAGTTAGTCACTTAGGTGCACCATCTTTATAGTTATTAAGCCATTGCTAGATGGCATTATAGAGGGCTCTAACGACTCCTTAGCTGGGGTCAATATAGGGGAATTAGTAAAGCGAATAGACTTCTTAGGCGTAATAAGCTCCTTGTATAGAGCCTCTATATTAGCTTAATACTAATCCTACATCTATTAGAGAGACTACTAGAAGGTGTTACAAGCACATAGGATACCGATAAGGGATTAATAAGTAACGACGCAATGGACGAGAAGACCAACAACGCAGGCCAGAGGATGGGCTGTAGGCATTGGGATTGCCAAGGACCGACGTTACGTGACAATTTCCCCACTAAGAAGAGGTTCTCCCCGGAGAACTACTCCTTGGTGGGAGAATAGAAGGTTCTCCTACCAAGGAGCGATTCCTCCGGGATAACGACGTTATTCTGGGAGATAGAAGAATAGGATGAATAGTATATAGTGTAGGACACTCTTTGGACATTTCCTATTCTTCGTAGTCAACTTCGAAAGCTTACTTTCATATCTAAATTGAAGCCACTCGTCTTTATATGAACCATTAGCCTTCTCCTAATATTTGTTGCATCGTACTATCGTATGGTGTAGGATATTCACCTAACCTCTTTGGTACCGCCATCCCTCACCCTCGAATCACTGAATACCCGCAAGGTCCGAACCTACGGTTAGGTACGTGGAAACCCCTTATAACAGAAGGCTTCCTATTAAGCCTACTAAGCTTACTAAAAGGTCTCCTATAGCATGTTAATCTATTCTATTATTACCTATATTATTAGGGTCGGGTCTGCTAAACTAGTCATGTTGGTTGGTCAGTATGATCCAACATAATGTTATAAGAGTAATGAGCAAGATGTCTAAGGCCTAGGTAGGCTAGATTAATATACTACGTTTGGTATCTACGTATAGGTACAAGACTATTAAATCCATAAGGGTAGCTAGTCCTAAAGGGTTAAGGTTGGTTCTCAGGCAAGACAACTAAGGGAAGGGAAGGGGTTTTGTTAAGACAATAATATTGGAGGAGGATATAATGAGTTAATAATATAGCCTAAGTGTAATC
>NW_017253364.1:1201540-1202664 GCF_001642045.1 Paraphaeosphaeria sporulosa | reverse complement strand
GAATTCTTCTTAAGAATATCACCACTCTAGTAGTGAAGATTATAACATACCTAGGAAGGTAATGGGCTAGAAGCGTCCTAAAACTTATTAGGGAGACCTTCAAAAGCACCCTAGGTGGCGGGAGATAGGGAAGGACCTAAGGGAACCTCTTCCAAGGATAAAAGGAAGCTGGGGACCTCTCATAATTTGGCTTCCTTAATACTCCACTCCTCCACGGTAATTACTTCTTTAGTATGCTTATCTAACAAATCTATCTACTAACGTAATTAATCTTCGCGCGTACGTGTAATATGCAACTCTTCCAACGCCTTTTTATAAGCCTTAAACACAGCTTCCTACGTTTCTCTTAATTCTTTTATTTTTAGACGCAACTTCTCTTTCTTAGTAAGTAGTCACTTAAATTCGGATTCTAAAACTCATATATTACAGCGCTAACCACAATAAACGCATTCGCCATACTTCCCAGAACGAATATGGACCTTATAGACACAGCCGTGTTTAACATAGGTTAAATATTTCTTTACTATGGCTTCGCCAAAAGAGTTAATAAAGTTGGATAAGAGATGACGATGGGAGGTGCTAGAAGCGGGTTATTTAGGCATAATGTGAGACTAGGCGGATGCTACTTATAACGTGGGGCCCACTCTAGTTATATCTAGGCACGAGACTAGGTCACCTAATCTAAGGGCAGATCTAAGGAAGAGAGGGGGTGATGTTAGGATCCAAGATAAATAGTTATCCGGACCACACATGTAATTAGGTAAAGTAACTAGGACACAGGTGTGACCGTAGTTACGTAACTTAATTAGAGTAATTAGTGCGCTAAGCCCACTAATCACACTAAGCAACTCGTATACTAATCACTAAGCACGACTTAATCACCATGATTAGTTTAACTAAGTAACTGATTAGGCTTAGTATATAGGAATGTGGGTATAAACCCTTATACTCATGTTTAACCTATTTATTAATCTATTGTTTGGATTACACTTAGGCTATATTATTAACTCGTTATATCCTCCTCTAATACTATCATCTCAATAAAACCCCTTCCCTTCCCTTAGTTGTCTTGCCCGAGAACCAACCCTAACCCTTTAGGACTAGCTACCCTTCTAGATTTAACA